>NC_135447.1:5929019-6229019 GCF_051991255.1 Vanacampus margaritifer | reverse complement strand
CGGACACCTGAGGTGAATTCCTTAGCGACAGTCCTCTCATGCGCTCATCTGTGAAACATATAGCGTGCGTGGTGCGCGTGTCTGTGTGTGTTTGTTCAACCACGTTGCTTCCACTTTTGTCATATAAAATGAAATCCCGCCCAAAACACCCCCCCCCCCACCCCCCAGCCCCTCCGACTACGATGCGCTTTACGCATGGCGCCCACAACCAACACCGGTTTGGATGATTTATTTCTATTTTTTAGACACGGGCACAGGTGGTGTAAACACCAAAACCTTTTGTGGAAACGGCTAACAAGCAAAGCGCACATCACCATTCAAGTAGCATACGAGCTTGTGTTTTATACAGAGGAGGAGGTTTTCTTCTGGGATCGCTTTGCTGTCCAGTTGCTAAGCAACCCCATCCGGCACTGATGCAGTTGAGGTGATTCGAAGGCTATGCGCAAAGGCTCATTTAAATGAATAGACCCGCTACTGTCAACATTGTGGTGTCAGTGGGACAAAAGCATTTTGTTGGGGCGGGGGGGGGGGGGGGGCGCTTCACAATAAGAAGTGCCCGGGACCTCTGGCACATCCTACTTGTGCTTCATCAGCGTACTCACCCTCATCACGTTTTATGTTTTCAAATAGATGTCATCTGTTGCCAAAACGAGAATCCATACGCAATCCTCTGTCCACGAGCTACAATTTTCATCAACTGTGACATATCAGCAAAAAAAAAAAAAAAATTGCGCGTTCTCCCCTACTTGTGTGGCTTTGTGCTTCTCAGAGTTTGAGAAGTTGTGATTTCCGATACAGACCAAGTTTGTAAAAGCGCAGGGTTGAGGACGCTATTGCTGCTTTGATGCATTAAAGGTATTACGTTGTTGTGATTCAAATCTGGGTAAAAGCCTGCAGTTTGGTATAATGTCACCCAAGGGAGGAGCAGTTTATGGAAGTTACTGTACATCAATACTTAGTTCGAATTACTGCACTGCATCACACTGAGAGGTGCTCCGATTTTTTTTTTAGCCCTTTCGTGTTAAACAAGTAAAATAACGGTGCTTATAGAAAGCTTGGTTATGTATATGTACAACAAAATTCACCTTTTTTTTTTTTTTAGTCGACAGTAAAAGGACGCATTATTGCAAAGGTTGAAACTCTTTTATTGTCCATTCATGTACAACTAGTTGTGGTCATTAACTCATTCACTGCCATTGACGGCTATAAACGTCAAAAATTCATTTAAACTATTTCTATTAGTTTAACATTTTTTTTCCACTTTTGTTAACACGAGTATGAATACCTAGAATTTTTGGGGGGTAACTTCAGAACAGATAAAAAAAAAATTGTGATTAATCGTGAGTTAACGAGTGAAGTCATGTGATTAATTACAATTAAAAATTGTATTCGCCTATCGCCCCTAATTTTTAATAATCTTTTTTTTTTATTAACTTATGGCAGTGAATGAGTTCAAACTCTAGTTTTCATCCACAAACCCAAAACAGAGTCAAACTGAAATTGACTTTCTTATTTAATGCATTTACTTTATTCTCATGACTGACAAATGATGACGTGTTAACAAAGTACAGCTGGTCGGACATTAATGGCAAAGACTGCATCCCTAAATACTTCCAAATGACAACTAAAGTATTACGGTATTTTCCGAATTATAAATCGCTCAGGAATAGAAATCGCACAATTTAAAAAAATGCATTATGAAGAAGAAAAATCATTTAAGTCACTCCGCAGTATTCGTTTTACCAAAACCCAGACCCAAAAATGGTACCAATCAGACTCATACCCAAAATTATTGTTCCCAAATTATGGGTGCGTTTGGAAAGTTTCACTCCAACCATTTGGAAACACAGAGCAATGTCTAAATATGCCGTTCAGTTATTCAGAGTGCCCGAAAAAAAAAAGAAAAAGTGCCAGAGCTCAGTGAGCCGGGCTGTACTGATGGAAACAGTTCAAGCACGAGCTGCTGATTGGTTTATAACATGGGCTGCATTCAGAAAATAATGGAACGGGAGTGCCCTCTGCCTCTCCCGACACACACACTTTCAGAGCGGTGTTGGGAAATCAGAGTGAATTTCCCAACCCACCCCGTGTTGACGGCAGCAAAGGTATACGGTTTGATTCGAAACGCCCGCTTCTACCTATGGAATCGTTTTTCTTTTTAGTTTAAAATGGCTTAATTTCACTATAATACCGTGTAGCATTGTGGCCAACGGTAAAATCTTCTTCTTCTTTTTCTACTACTTTCTTTTGGTGCATTAGCACCCCCTTTAGGAAGTGAACACCTGCACACCAATGGTATTTGTTAACCGCCAAAAGAAATTCAACATAGGGAACGGGGATTTCAGGTGTCAGTCTAAACTCTAATTTTAATAAACTATACAACCGTAATCGTACCTGAGTATAACGCACAAGTATGTTTGCGGTGTACCTGGTCACTGATTGATACTTTATTGGTACTTCCATTTATAAGTCATGATTTATAATTAGCATTTATAAGACACTCCTACTTTGCTTCATTCACATGTTGCGTAACACATGTGAGTTACTGGGTCGACCTTGTTCCTCTGATAAAAATAGTATCACATGGTTAATGCATTGGTGCCTTCCAGCCATTGGCTTTCCTTTTGCTATTTACGTCTGTCAGTCAACCTAGTCGTCTCTAGGAAACATAATATGTTTAATTGACTAGTTGATGGGACTGTGCATTTGTGATGTTGGTATGGAAACAACTTACACACTGCAAGGGCACATTATATATATATATATATATATATATATATATATATATATATATATGGTTTCGTCAATGAGAGCTTAAGCTGCGGCTGAATGATCTTTTTATTTGCATTTTATTATTATTTTTATTTGCATTTAACAATGCCACATTCTTCTTTGTTTCTTCTACTGTGGACATATCGGTCAAAGTCAGTGCAGCCTTCAGACTAAGCAAGACATGTCAAATCGGTAAAATTACCAAATGAACAATACTGAGCTCTCCAGATTTTTTTTAAAAATAATAAAAAAAATATATATATATATATATAAAAAAAAATAAAAAAATAAAAATAATAATAATAAAAAAATAAAAATAAAAATAAAAATAAAAAAATAAAAAAATAAATAAAAAATAAAAAATAAAAAATAAAAAATAAAAATAAAAATAAAAATAAAAATAAAAATAAAAATAAAAATAAAAATAAAAATAAAAATAAAAATAAAAATAAGAAAATAAAAATAAAAATAAAAATAAAAATAAAAAATAAAAAATAAAAAATAAAAAATAAAAATAAAAACACTTGGTGGAAAAAAATGAAGGTTCAACCACAATGTATATCGCGCCACTCATTGGCATGATGATGAGATCAGAGGCTTCGAACAGCTCCGAAGCACCGCCTCCAAGCAGGCTCCCAGCAATTGTTGCTATGCTACCAAAGGAAGCCCACTCAGAGTGCTGCTGAGGTTTTGCTTGTTAAAGAACCGCAATGCAATGTCGCAAATAGCTGGGAGAAGTTCATACGGGTTTCTCTCAAAGCTCACAACAGACCGGCTGGAAAAGTTGCTCTGATGTTGCCGAATATCATATCGCATCATCATGCAAATCACATAAACAGCCGGAATGATGCATCATATATATCCTACCTACTATTGATCAAAAAATGTCTACTACGTATACTCCAGGATGTCTGATGGAAATTCTATTTATTATTTATAACCCGAGAGTGGCATGAATTACATCCATCTGTGACCATTAAATAGAATCATAAAAATGACAGATGCAGCGCTTCAACATTTACTACATAGTTTTCATGCTCGATTGTTCAACTCTGGAGTCTGATTGCTCATAATGCCCAGTACCACTGTTCCAATGTAATTGCAAATTAATGAGTATGTCCTGATTGACCATGAAGTGTTGGCCCTTGACGGAAATCAGAACTAGACTAAATCAAACTAGACCATTTCTTTTTCTTCTAAAGAATCAATAATGATGGCATGAGCAGCTTGTGTTCTCTGGATCAAACTAATCAGCCAAAGTAAAGGTTAGATGTGTCATAGCATGTAACATGCGATTCTCACTTTTGTATTTCTTTGCTGTTACGGTGGAACCAGGAAGTTAGACATCCTCGAGGTCCTACCATTTGGATTTTTTACCCCATTTCTTTCCTGGAAAAATGTTCGTCTGAAGTCACTTCAGCATCAAAAGGATTTTTTTTGTGGGTGATGTCACCACACAAAGGCATCGTTGATGGTGAAGAAGAATTCCAAGAAGAAGATTACAACATACGTGGTTGACAGCCTAGCTCAGGGATGGGTAACTTAAATGCTGGACGGGGCCACAGTTTTTCCATTAGTGGTACTCAGGGGCCACATAAGACCACACGCTTCCTAGTGACAAAAATGCTTAATACGTGCGCTTAAGATATTCAATTTTTCATAATACATTTCTTATTAAAGGATGGCACAAATGTACAAAGGCACAGAATTATTTACTATTTGTTTACGATTATTTACTAGTTACTTTTTTCATGCATATCATTCCAAATAATGCCATCTAGTGGTGAGTGGTGATATTACAATTTAAAACTACAGTCAATAAATATGTGCAGTTTGGAACCCGCAACTTTGCATATTTGCTTTTTTTTTTTTTTTTTTCAATAGTTAAAAAAAAAATTGGGGGAGGGGTCGTTTTATGCAGGATTTTTTTCCCCACATTTGCTCCCCGTTTTGCATGGAAATTTTTTTTACCGAATGCTTATCAGTGTTTGGATTTATAAAAAAAAAAAGAAAGAGGAAGACGAAAAAAGAGTATTTTTTTTAAATTATTTATGTTGTGTAAACCTTTTTTGGGAGGAAATCCATATTTTGTTTTTTCGTTTCTTTCTCTTTTTCTGAGGGGGAGATATTACATTCTAAAAACAGTTGGCTCATAAATAACCCAACTATGGGTAAAAAAAAATGCACCTATCCTCTACTTGGGTCGATTTGACCCATAACCCATATTTTTGACCCAACTGTTTTTAGATTGAAGAGGCCACTCAGAGGCCCACTTTGACCTGCTGCCCATATTTGACCTAGCTGCTACAATAGAGGGAAGTCTATAATAATTTCATAATAATGATAAAAGATGAATGTACACAGGAAAGTGAGCTGTGTTTATTTTTAATGTGAAGAAACTCACCAGTCTCCAGCACGAGCACTGCTGCCCCATCTGTCAGGAATTTCGGCGTTGAGGAGTGGAGACAAAAGGCAAGGACGAGATTATATTGTATTTGTATGCATCTTGGGGAGCTTTTTAGTGAGCACCAAAATGCCTTTCTGTCCTGTCTTCCTCTGTTGGTCATTGATTTTCATAAAATTTTTCTTAAATGAATTAAAAAAAAAAAATAAAAAAATAATAATAATAAATTCTTAGACGGGTTGATCTTGTTGCTGTGAGTGAAATTGTGTTGCTCTGTATTGACAATAAAGATATTCCATTCCATTCCAATAACCATGTGGTTATGACATCACTCACTATAGGCCACACCCACTTCAAGCTAAAGTATGGTGCAACCCCAGATACTAACTCGCTACTGATGATGGACAAACACTAATATGAATCTGCAATCCGAATCTGTCTTGAACGTTTCTCTTTTTCTTTCTATTCCACCCCGTGGATTGGTCATTCTGCTTTGACACTGCTAAATGGGTAACTTGCGTAACATGTCATGTTATTTGCAATGAAAGAGGATTTTTTATTTTTTATTTTTTTTCTGCTGTCCTTGAAATGAAAATGTCAAAGCCTGACAACACGACTTGGCACAGAAACAAAGAATACCAGCGCCAAAGCAAACATGAATTCCCTTCTACTTCCAGGAATTATAATATGTAGTCTTTCATAAATAATATCATAGCATCCCCTCCTTATTTCCGATCTGAATTCAATGTGGGATTTCTGCACAGAACTCCTGTGAGAAAGGGTTAATGAATTCCTCACACAGATAGATATTGCCATGGAAACAGCCGCGTGACTGCTTGCAGCTTGTATACACACAGGATGGGGAAACAATACAATGGTTGCCCAATGTATTTAAAATTTAGAGAGCAGGAGCTTTTCCGATTTGTTTTTTTTTGTTGCCTTTATTATTTTTAAGAAACACTGAGAAATTGCACCCTCGCTCGTGCCACCTCGGTCTTCTATCGCTCATCATTCAAATTCAAAGCCAAATGATTGGCGTCGGGCATGCATTTTCAAAAGCATGGAATTAATTCATAAAAATAGGAGGTCCGAAGGTGCGAGATGGGAAATAATACCCCGCTCCGTCATTTCCTTTGCAATAACAGGGAGCATGCACGCCTACGTGCACACGCACGGATACTCTCCCAAACACAATTCCAGCAAAAGAATAATTAATTTACAATATGAAAAAGACCCGAGGCAACGAGCCTCAAGTTGAGCTAAAAAAGTTGAAGAATGTGATGTTGTCAAATCCACAAAAGGGATGCACGGTTGCACACACATCATTACAAAATCCTGATTTTAAAATAGGTGCGATAGCGGCTGTTAATCTATAGTGCCATTAGGTATCCTCCTAATAGTGAGTCAATACTTGCCCAAATGGACTCTCTGCTTGAGTCTGCAAATATGACTCCATTGGTTGGCTTGTACAGCCCTTCACCAATAGCACTCAGTTGCTGAAGGAACAATAACTGTGTTTCAATTCATAAATATTTTGAGATGCATTGAAAAGCTTTTAAGTGCTCGGGTACGACTTGGCTTGGTGATGCAAGGAACTGCAGGTGGACAACTACATTAAAAGGATTGATAGCATTGTAAATGCATTGAAACACAAATAGATGGTTTTTGATTGTGTTTTTTTTTTCTGTGTATGTTTATTCCACTGGGGACAATTTGAAATGTGTTGAGTTAGATTTTCATGATAATTAAAACTAAAATATTTTTTTCTTTCTAGTACGTCAAGTTTTTTTTTTTTTTTTCAAATAAGCCAAATTCCATTCCTTAGCTGTAGAAAGACTGTAGTAAGAAGAGCGGATTATGCTTGGACTCATTTATAGCTACAAGGCAACCTGACAACACGATTTTCTTTTCTTTTTTCCTCACAATGAAAAACCCACACAAAAAAAGAGGTTGTTCCATTTAATTATTATTATTATTATTATTAGTAGTATTACATAAAACAACCTCCAAAAATGGTTGAATAAGTAAACAAATAAATTAATAAATCCCAATTTAGGCCTTTTTTTTATTATTATTATTAATTTATTTATTTTATTTTAACAAACGGACTCAATTTCTTTTTTTGTTATTTTATGTAAAACATCCCAATATTGGGGGTTGTTTTGTGCAAAATAACCCAGAAAGAATTTTTGGACCCAAATTGGGTTATTTTTTTAACCATCTGTTTCCAGAGTGAAGAATAAAAAAGGCTCCGAATCAATACTATCTTCAGTGTCTGTTGGGTTGCTGTTTGTCTAATATGCATCGTTTCCCACGCATTCATCTACATTTTTGGTTAAATTTCTGAGCCTTACTCATCAAGGCTAATTAAAAGAGGTGGACTTCAGCAATCCCCCGCATCACACAGTAGGAGGAACTGCGGTCAAGTGTAATTACACAGCTGTAAGCAGACCATAAATGGATAATAATTTACTAGTAATTCCTTGTGGGACCCAATCTTCCGCTGTGGGTTATTTAATTGACAAGATAGCTTACGGCTGCCAAAAGTTACAAGATTAGGCAACTATCATAGCTAATCACAGCAGCACAGAGGAGTAAGTCATTAAGAAAATCAGTGGGAGGCTCCGTGACGGTGTCAGCCAGGTATGTCAAGTGATCTTATCAGGTTTGCTAAATGAGCCATGCATGGACATGATTTAATTTTTAGGGCAAGGCACATATGGTGACATGTGGAGGGGATTCTGGAAGGTAATTTCAGGAGAAGAATGTCTACTTCTCAAGTGGATTTGAACCTTAAGGGGCATACACAAACCTAACTGTGGATAATCGCAAATTTGTTTGATTTTGAAGAAAAAAAGTCACAATAAATAAAAATAATCAGTCAATGGGTCAAACTAAAACCTTTATAAATTGTGCTGTCAATAGCTTATTTTAATTCCCATTCTAAAATGAAATAAGTTGTATACTAATACACAAAATGTCATGTTTATTTTCAATCTTGTTTACTCCCTGTCATGTTTAGCTTCTGTTTTCCTTATGTTTTCCCCTTGTCTTGTCATTTCCTGTTTTATTGTGAAAAGTCTGACTCCTCTCGTTTCAGGTCACTTGCCCTTCCTTGTTTGGTGTCTTTGTCAACCCTGATCCCTGATTGTGTCCACCTTTCCCCATTACCCTCATGTGTCATCCAATCAGTGCCCTCAGCCAGGTGTGTCTTGTTATGTCATTAGTGTTGGTGTATCTAGTCGGTTGTCTCCCCCCTGTCTGGGTCGGTTCATTGTTGCCACTGTCGTAAGTCATTCGCCACGTCACGCTGACCTTTTTGCCTTATCAGGATCCATGTCATGCTGTTAGTTTTGCCATGTTTAGCTTCATGTTTTGTTAGTTCCGTTTATTTTGCACTTTGAAGTTAGCTTTTTGATTAGAAATTAAAACCTCTTTTTTGGACTGCACCTCTGCCTCCTTGCTCTGCCTTCCCGCATCTGGGTCCTAAAGCCCCCACCTTACTGACACAAAACAATAAAAAAAAAAATTATCTTACCTAAAAAATGACAACCGAGTAAATGAAATGT
Organism: Vanacampus margaritifer; assembly: GCF_051991255.1. Taxonomy (NCBI): domain Eukaryota; kingdom Metazoa; phylum Chordata; class Actinopteri; order Syngnathiformes; family Syngnathidae; genus Vanacampus; species Vanacampus margaritifer. Next base: position 6,220,274 of record NC_135447.1, on the reverse strand, counting down.
CCCCTGGGTTCTATTTTTGTGCCTTAGCACAAGTCAAGCATAACATGCCATCTAACTGTGAGCTGAGGTAGGTTAGACCTTGTGTTGGTATTTTCACAGACATGCGCAAGCAGGCCCCAGCGTAGCATTGCGCCGTCGTGAGCGTGAACACATCCAACTTGATTCGCATCACAATCCTCTCATCCTCTCATTCCCTTTCAAATAGGCGTGTCAAGGGCATTTTACTTTCTCCTTTAAACAAATTATAGCTTTGGTGAGCAGAATTATTCATCAAAACAAATGTCCTGACAGAAAAGCAAATAACTAACACTTCAATTATAAATAATTCATCTATCCATTTTCTGAAGATAATTCAATTAAATAAAAAAAACTGCAACTGCCATTAAAGCGCCCCTGCTGGGGCCCATTTGGAGGCTGTGTAGTCTCCTATATTGAAGCCATGCAGCTTGACTATTTGACCCCCACAAGGCCAGCGGGTAGCAGCAGACTATTGGGCATTAATAGACACTCAGCTGGAAAGATAAATTATTATACCCACGCACTTGAGTGTAGAACACTGAGCGCAGCTGCTCCACTCCAGACTTTCTACTGTACATTTTGTTCCTGGCTGATGCTGCCCCTGGGTCAGTCCCAGGGGCAGCATCTGCAGGCCACTGTGACATAGATGTTGCATATCATGAGCGACGGCTTCATTGCAGCCAATAAATCAGCAAAGGCATCAATCGCAAACAGGGTCAATCTTTTTTTTAGGGGCAAGGCTGTGGCATGACATTGAGAGTGAATGCTGATTTGGATTTTCGTTTTCTTCTTAAATACTGTATGTATTTTAGATTTAAATTGTAAGAATATAAAAATAGTATACCAATACATCATCTAAAAAAAAAAATATATATATATATAAAGGCTCTTACTCTGAATTATATTTCCTTGACAAACCTGTAAAATGAATATTTATTGCTGCAGCTTAACCCATTCACTGCCATTGACGGCTATAGACGTCGAAAATTCATTTGAGCTATTTCTATTAGTTTTCCACTTTTTCCACTTTTGTTAATAAGAGTATGAGAACCTAAAAAAAAAAAAGAACATTTAGAACAGATATAAAATTTGTGATTAATCGGGAGTTAATTATTGAAGTAATGTGATTAATTACAATTTAAAAAAAATTACGCGATTTAATAAAAAGAAAAAATATTATTAAAAATTAGGGGCGTCAGGCCATTAAATTTTTTTATTGCAATTAATCGCATGACTTCACTAGTTAACTCACAATTAATCACAAATTTTATATCTGTTCTAAATGTACAATAAAAAAAATCCAGGTTTTCACACACTTGTTAACAAAAGTGGAAAGAATATATTAAAATAATAGAAATAGTTCAAATGAATTTTGGACGTCTATAGCCGTCAATGGCAGTGAATGAGTTAATCCAGAGGTTGGACTTTGCACTGTGATTTACAATAAACTGTACTAAAAATAACATTAGATCAAAGTCAAACTGCAAAACCAAGAGCAAATATAAGTCGTCTTCTTTTTTTTCTTTTTTTTTTACTGCTTTGACAGCCAAGGTTACAGGCATGTTCATCATATTCATTGAATTTTTTGATACACACCTGCTGTCAAACCTTTCATCTTACGGGGCGAGTCCTAACCAATAAATTTGTGCTACAGTCAATAAACATCAATATTTGTTTACAAGCTGTCTACTATAGGGGATTGGTTTTGGCTCAATTCGGTCGGATACGTTTTTAAGTAATAGACATCGGCAGCAATTACGTTAAAAATAATGACCGTGCCATTTAAAAAAAAAAAAAAAATTAATTGTAAAAAAAAAAAATTGTTTTAATTGTGGAGCCTTTGCATTAAGTTTCTTATCATCCGAGTTGACCCATACAGTACATTAATACTCATTAATCTTCAATTACAAATATTAGTAACGTCCCACAATGTTGATCTTGTTGCAAGAGTAGCATTGATGAAATCCCTCCCGTGAAAGAAGCAACAAATCAGGACCGGCCTCTCTTGCAGAGCTCCCATTTGCGTTCCAATAGCAATTTTGTCTGAACCTTTGGAATTACAGCATAAAACTTTCACACAGATCCTTCCACAAGAGCCTTAGTGGAGACAGTCGATGCCTGTTAAGCGTGCTGTCACGGCACATATATTATGGGACGGGTGGGCCTTGTTCAGTGGACCACAGTGCCCTCCAAATTAATTATCTGGAAGCTTCTCACAGCCTCTCTTGCTCAAACACTTTCCCCACAAATAAGTGAAAATGGGAACGGGCGGGAGTGTTGATACCCGGTCGATCTAGTCACAAGTGAACCAACGCAGCATTTCCCCATTGCACATTCGATTTTTTTTTTTACAGACATTTTAATTTTTTTATTTTTATTATTTCATTTTTTTTCATTTTTTTCATTTTTTCATTTTTTTTTCCTTTTTTTCCCTTTTTTTCTCTTTTTTTTCATTTTGAGCTCAGTATTGTTCATTCGGTAATTTTACCAATTTGACATGTCATCATCATTGCTCTCTTTTTTTCTTTTTTTTTGTGTATGCGGCTGTGTATGTGTATGTGCGTGTGTGTATTCATTAGTTCACCTAAAATCTATTTAAAAAATCCCATACGTTCACCTAAGCCGAACACTTCCAGCCAGAGTCGTGAGGCCGTCAGGAGACCCGAGGAAGGACTAAAGAAAAGGCATTTTCAAATGTCTGATATGTTCTAATAAAAGGGCCTAAATGATTGCCCCCCCACCATTCTTCTTTCCTCATTATTATTATTATGAATATTCCCCAAACACATTAATGCATTATCCAAGTGTTATTCAATTCCTGCCATCACTGTGAGCAATAAATGTTTTCCTTGATATCCCTCATTTTTGTGCCAATATGCAAAACAAAAATCTCTGAGGGAAAAATAGGGAAAATAGAGCAGATTCATCGTTCCTTATACACTACTATACTGTATACCGTCTCGACCTGAAAACATCACATTAGATTGAATAGAAAAAAACTGTAGACTGAAACACGGCCGTGCAAGGTGGGCTGCACGCAACCTTAAACGCAATTGTTTGGATTTAGTCATTGACTTTCCAGTTGATTCGATATTGCTGCAATCAGCGGGCATTGTTTACACACATATATAAGATGTGTGCAAACGCTTCGTGAGTTTTCACCCAGGTTTAGACCCTCCACAACACCATCATCTTTCTTTGCAAACAGTGCGTCACCACGGCAACAGCTATCCGCAACATACAAATCGTTCATAAACATCTTTAGAAGATGCAGCCAAAGTTTGAAGAGAATTAGACACTTCCTATTCCAAGGTAATAATAAAAATGGCTTTAGCATATGGTTCCAAAAATACTTTTTTGTATTTTGTGAGATGTTACCTATGCTTCCCAATTTTCATAGGTTGAGGTGAAATGTAGAACTGAGAATAAAAAAATTTGACGCCCCACCCCTATCATAGAGTCAAAAACTCAAGATTTTCATCCTCGTTAATGTCCCGGGTCTTCATATAGCAAAGACCAAGTTTGAAGTCAATCGAAGGAAATCTGTGGTACAAGAGCTCAAAAGTATGACCTTCATAAATATGCAAAAATAAGCCAAAATTGTACATTCAAATACTCAAAGCTCACTTCCTGTATATTTTAGGGTATGGATACGTAGACTTTTTTTGTACGTCTGAGGGTGATGCACATGCCTACCAATTTCCGTAGACCTAGGTCAAACGTAACAGGTATTATTTATGTGTTTTAGGGGTGTGCCCAAAAAAATCGATTCTTATAAGAATCACGATTCTCATTTAGTACGATTCAGAATCGATTTTAAATGTCCCAAAATCGATTTTTATTAAAATTATTTTATACTGTCTTGCCTTTGTCTGCGTGTGCCTTTATTTGGAGCGCTGTTCATGTTGTACCCGGTTTGGCCACTGAGGGGCAGTGTGGTTCCACGCGGTCTAATACACTGTTAAGTTGTAGCCAGATTAGAGAGTAGAAGGAAAAAGTTACGATCAAGTTATTACAATAAAAATGTGTGGGTTTTTTTCAGCGTGGAGCCGTTCTTTTGAGTGATAAAAGTACCGCGAGTAGCGCGCTAATTAGCATTAGCGAGTCAGACTGGAGTAGATCGTTACAATTCCTTGCACGTCTATAGATTAAAGGAAAAATCATTGTCAATCAAATCATTTTGAATCAAAAATCAATTCTGAATCGAAAATCGATTCTAAATCGAATCGCAGACCCAAAAATCTGAATCAAATCGTGAGACATTCAAAGATTCCCACCCCTAATGTATTTATTTATTTATTTTTTGCTATCGTGTACAACCGCTTTAAAACATCAAAATGTGAGTGTGGGCAAAGTTTGGTGAGTTTATTTTTTATTTTTTATGTTTAGGTCCTCAAATATGCTGGAACCTCGCAATATATGCTTCATTGAGTCATCAAATGAAGGCCACAGCATATTAAATAAATGACTAGGATTGGTCGGTCTTCATATTCAAATGCTTATCTGTACTGCTAGAGAGTGCTAAGGTCAATTTATTTCAGTGTGCAAATCGATGACATCCCTGTACAAACAGTCCACTACATCATCTGGCTCGTACCGTATACTCACAATCCAAGCAATGCAGATCTATCAGTGCTTTTATTGTGACACAATTGAGATGATAGGATAAACAACAAGCCAGTATTATTTGCCCAGTTGTCGAGAAGCTACTTATGCCAGCAGTTCTCATGTGTGACGCTAACATATGCACAATTATAGTGGCGTTTTGCCACTTCGTTCGGTTGTTAACCCTTCTATGGATTTTTTTTTTTTTTGCTGTCGTCTCTCTTCCTCTGTGTAGATAATGAATTAGATGGTGAGAAGAGAATTAAGGAGGGTTGATACTAAACTCTACATGGCCTAATTATTTGAGGCTTTTTTTTCTTTGCAGTTTGGGCCTAACTTTTTTTTTTAGCACTATTTTTTCATTGGGTTGTAAAATTTTTGCAAGGTATCTTTGGACTATAATAGTTTTTACATTTATGCTTTATAGAGTCACACAATATCTGTTAAGTATTAAATAATTCCTGTTTGTTTTTTTTTGTGGGTTTTTTGCCCCCCCCCCCAAAAAATAAAAAATAAATAAATAAATAAATAAATAAAATAAAATAAAAATAAAAAAAATCCTGTTTTTTTTGTGGTTTTTTTGTCCCCCCTCCCAAAAATAAAAATAAATAAATAAATAAAATAAAATAAAATAAAATAAAATAAATAATTCCCGTTTGTTTTTTTTGTGTTTTTTTTGTCCCCCCGCCAAAAAAAAAAATAAATAAATAAAATGAATAAAATAATTCCTGTTTGGATACTTTCATACATATTATGAATGCAATGTGTTCTTTTTATGTTACTCACTCCTATACAGCACATTCCTTGAGGTACCTCATTTTTCCCGCACCGGTGTAAACTTCTGGCCTGAGTCAAATATACGCAAAAATCCGCAGTCAAATATCCCGGTGAACAGGAACAGCTGCAGAGCGCACATAAGGGGATTGGGTGTGCGTGCGTGTCTGTGTGTGTGTGTGTGTAAGTGTGTTTACATGTAATTGGCTTGAGCCAAGGGACTTGTGTCATCTCAAAGCAGCTGTGCTGCCCTTTTAGAAACAATGGAAGCAATGAATTCATGACTTTAATTCTGTATATGTTGTCCATTTGAAAATAAAAACCCGGGTTATTTAAATTGTTTGATATCATAAGTAATATGGTTCCACCGCAGCAGGCAGTCAATCTTCCCAAGAGAAAATAAATGACTTGACTTGTTTCTCTGAGATGGTCAGTGTTGAATTAAGCACAAGCCTGATTATGCATTCTTCCGTAATGTGACCTTCAGTGGCCGCTAATTTAGCAACAGAATCTTCCCCGCGGCTTATTTATGCTTTACTTGGTATATATGGAGGCCTATATAGATGATTCACTTTGTACAGTATACTGAAGGCAAGGCACGGGGCTCCATGCTAGTATGTAGGCCCCCCCGCAGGGTCAATGTTTGGATCGCCATATTTTCCCAAGCAGGCATCAGGAAAAGAAAAAAAAAAGTTCTATTTCTCCAGGCAAAGCAAATGCAAACTAATTTGTCAACCTAAATGTGCACCACTCAGGATTACGCTAATAGAAAAATGTCTGAACAATCTACTTATCTAACTGTTTCACAATATTGGGATGTGTGGCGTATCGCCTGTCCCATGAGCAAACTCTGCGTGCAAAGATCCTGTGACGACCAACGAACTGTGGCCCTTCTTTTTTTTTTTTTTACTTTTTTTTCTGGAGAGCTCAGTATTGTTCATTCGGTAATTTTACCGATTTGACATGTCATCATCATTGCTCTCTCTTTTTTTTTATTTTAATTTAATTGAATTTATTTTTTGTATGTGGGTGAGTAACTGTGGCTCCTTCTTTTTTTTTACTTTTTATTTTATTTTATTTTTTTACTTTTTTTCCTGGAGAGCTCAGTATTGTTCATTTGGTAACTTTACCGATTTGACATGTCATCATCATTGCTCTCTCTTTTTTTTAGATATATTTTTAAAATTAAATTAAATTAAATTTATTTTTTGTATGTGGGTGAGAAACTGTGGCCCTTCTTTTTCTTTTTTTTTTTACTTTTTTTTCTGGAGAGCTCAGTATTGTTCATTCGGTAATTTTACCGATTTGACATGTCATCATCATTGCTCTCTCTCTTTTTTTGAGTTTCATTTAATTGAATTTATTTTTTGTATGTGAGTGAGTAACTGTGGCCCTTCTTTTTTTTTTTACATTTTTTTTTTTTTACATTTTTTTCTGGAGAGCTCAGTATTGTTCATTCGGTAACTTTACCGAATTGACATGTCATCATCATTGCTCTCTCTTTTTTTTATATATATATTTTTTTAAATTAAATTTAATTTAATTTATTTTTTGTATGTGGGTGAGTAACTGTGGCCCTTCTTATTTTTTTTACTTATTTTTATTTTTTTTACTTTTTTTTCTGGAGAGCTCAGTATTGTTCATTCGGTAATTTTACCGATTTGACATGTCATCATCATTGCTCTTTTTTTTTTTTTTGTTCATTTAATTGAATTTATTTTTTGTATGTGGGTGAGTAACTGTGGCCCTTCTTTTTTTTTTACTTTTTTTTTTTTTTACTTTTTTTCTGGAGAGCTCAGTATTGTTCATTCGGTAACTTTACCGATTTGACATGTCATCATCATTGCTCTCTTTTTTTTATATATATATTTTTAATTAAATTTAATTTAATTTATTTTTTGTATGTGGGTGAGTAACTGTGGCCCTTCTTTTTTTTTTTTTTACTTTTTTTTTTTTTTTTACTTTTTTTCTGGAGAGCTCAGAATTGTTCATTCTGTAATTTTACCGATTTGACATGTCATCATCATTGCTCTCTCTTTTTTTTTTTTTTTTCATTTAATTTAATTTATTTTTTGTATGTGGGTGAGTAACTGTGGCCCTTCTGATCTCATCTGACAGGACTCGGGGGAAAAAAGCGGTGCTACCATAACTGTGGTGTTATGTGCAGATGTGAACAATCCTGGGGGAGTCCAAGTGCGCACACACTTCCTGTCCTGCTATTTTTTTTCTTCCTACAGTCTCCATGGTGGGTAGAATCTCAAACGAAGAGTAGACCCATCGCCACGGTTTGCTCGTGCAAAATGGGAATGCTGCATGATCTCCTGCATTTACCGTATATTATCCGATACAATCAGAATGTAAAAAAGGCAGGCTTGGTTTATAAATCTACTTCCTACTGACTGGGAGTATTGACGGACTACTTGTCACACTGCATCTCATTGCCGGTATTGATTGTGTTGTATTTCATGAGGGAGGGGGCATGTTGTGTGATGACCTCAGATACCGCTGTGGAATGCCTGCCCCCACTGCCATTCACTTTATTTCGAGGCTAACGCACATGATGCGGTGCATTCGAGTAAGAAAGCGAAATGAGACAATAATTTGTAACAACAATTGAAAAGCAATGTAACTGACTAAACAAAACCATGAATTAAGAAACCATTAATGATTTTTGAGCATCCGATAGTAAGGTTGTCCAGATTTTTAGTCACTGACTGCCCATTTACTCCTTTGTCCCTATTTTTAGCACAAGCCCGGATGACACTTCGCCCCCCCCCCGAAAAAAAAGAACATAAAATTGTATTTTATTATTTTTTCCATCGCAAAGGGCTCACTTGCTTAAAAGTTACCAATCAAGGATGGCACAAAACCAATGTGAAGTGCGAGAACTCATTTGGTAAATGTTTTTCCCAAAAAATTAACCCCTTCATAGATTATTGCAGTGGACATGACATATCCGCGTGTCTAAACCAATAAAACGCATAATTTGGATGATGTCAAGAGTCCAAATCATAAAAAAATAAAAAATAAAAAAGCCCACCAGAAAAAATGCCGGTCTAAATGGGTTAAGTCACTAATATATATATATATATATATACAGTATATATACACACACACATTATTGCAGGTACTATGTTTGTGCTATATATCATTCCAAATCTAAAAAAAAATAAAAAATAAAATACGTTCATTCATGTTGTAGTATAGGGCAATATAAGCGCAACTAAGACACATCTGTCATCTAGTGGTGATTGGTGATATTACAACTTAAAACTACATTCGACCACTGTATATTCGCAGTTTGGCACCCACTGTTTTGCATATTTTATTTATTAATTTTTTTTTTCACATTTGGATTTATTTATGTATTTTTTCCTGGATTTTTTTTTCCACAAATACCTCCCGCCCACCATTTTGGCGGGTTTATAAAACTGACCCCAAAACTTTTTTTTTTCAAAAACTTTTTTTTAAGGCCACAGAAAGCCCACAAGCCACCAGTTGCCCATCCCTGGACTAGACAGTGCGATTATAGTACAGTATGTGCTGGTGGTGCACCACTTGAAGTATTGTCGCATGGACAAACTCTGCCTGCGTTTCCATTTTTGTTTGGCATGCGCGGGAGACGCGTGCAAGCGTAACAGGTGACGCCGCCACCTGGCCCTGCTGGGTCTACATGCTCCCCTCCTGGTAGGTGACGGAGGGGAGGGGTCACCCCGTGAACAGCGACAGGCATATTTTCCGGGCAATCTGGAGGACCGCGGGTGAGCATTTAGTTCCTTGGGGGCTACTGGCATCTGACCACGCTTGTGAATTAACTTGATTATCTCCGCTGGCATTGTTATTCTCAGACTAGCATATTTGTTCTTCTTTTTAAGGGATAGCTGATATTTTTTTTTTCATTGGTGTACAGAAACCCCCACCCCCATGTTGTTACCATTATAGTCCCAATGCAAGACTGTCCTCTTCTTTAAATCTCTGTGTGTGTTTTTCTAGCTTCAGAAGCCTCCATTGTGAGTTTGTAGGTAGCATCACATGTCCACGTGACCACAAGTAGAATAGAACGCATGCTCTCTTTCCCAACTAGACAGCTTGAAAATATTTTAATTATGAGATGACTAATGAGCTGGGGGATCTGTGAGGAATTTTTTGTTTGCACTCTTTAATTATATATATATATATATATATATATATATATATGATAATAGGGGGGAGGGGGGGGGGGGGGGTAACAGGAGAATATTTCAAGCACATGAAAGGGTTAAATTATATCAAATATTCTTTTTTATTTTATTTTTTTATTTTACTTTTTCTGGAGAGCTCAGTATTGTTCATTCGATTTGACATGTCATCATTGCTCTCCTTTTTTTTATTATTATTTTTTTTAATTTTTTTTTTTTAGTATATATATATATATATATATATATATATTTTTTTTTTTTATGTGGGTGAGTATGTGTATGTGCGTGTGTGTGTGCGTGCATGCGTGTGAGCGTGTGTGTATTCATCAGTTCACCTAAAACCTATTAAAAAAAAATCCCATACTAATAATATAATATAATAACAAATTGCCAAATGCAGAAACATCAATGTAAGTTATCACGATGTGGTGGCTCTCGCTAACAGGCAGAATTAAGTAACCAGAATTAGGTTACAAAAATTCTATATACGTAGACCATGTTTCTATAAATTTTGATATTTGGTTTTTATTTGAGGCAGATATTTTTTCCATTAAAATGTGATTTATGAGGAGGTTAGACCATTGGTCGATATTCAGAGTTTGTTTATTTTTCCAGTTAACAAGAATTGTTTTTTTTTGCGATAGTAAGGGCTACAAGTGTAGATTGAAATTGTTTATGTGGTAAGTCAGTTGTTGTTAGGTCACCTAGCAAACACAAGTTTGGAGATAAAGGTGTCCTACAGTCCAAAATAGCGGAAAGTTTTTCTAAGACTTTAGTCCAGAAATACATAACCGGAGTACATAACCATAAAGCATGAACATAAGTGTCTGTAGTGTTTTGTATATCAAAAAAAATATGTATATCAAATATTCTAATCACGTAGCCTGTGAGCAGTACAGCGTGGGTGTCAAAAGAGGGTGCCATGCTGCAGTCAGTGATTGTAAAGCTACGTTTCTCAGCAGGATTCAGTGCGAGAAGGGGGGGAAGGGGAAAATGGGGAATCCCCCCTACCCTGAACAAAACAAAGCTGACGCTCTCCTCATGAAAGTGGGCCTCATAGTGGCAGCACATTGCATGGCATGAAGAGTGAATCTTGCATTCGTGGACAGAATGACTCTACAACAGCACGCCCATTGGTTCAGATAGAAACAGACAGCTCAGTCCACTCATTGGGGGGGATTGGGGGGTGGGGATGCATAATGATGAGTGGCATCCTGGAGTAAGCGTGTAGGAAGGTTGGGAGGGCAGCAGACAAAAAAAAAGTCCACCAAAGAGCATCTGGAGGGTGAGTGTTGTCAAATTGGACCTTCACAAATGCGATAAGATCAATAAAGATGAAAGGTATATGGGAAGCATAAAAAAAAAAGAATGGAGCTTGACAATAAAGGCTTGCAATATAGTTGCCATGGAGATGAGCAAGTCCCCCAAGCCTCGTCATTTCTCAGACTCCTCCCGCGAATGCTGGGGTAAAAATAGACGTGTGCAGAGAACAAAGAGCTATTAAAAAAAAGACAACAAGAGTAAAGAAAAAGAAAAAAAAAGGTTGTTGGGAAAAATGGGATGTGCAAAGTGTAGAGTTCTTTATTTTATTTTTTTCAACAATTTCCTTGTAGTTGTGTTTGGTAAAAAAAAAAAAAATAATTCCATACTTTTCAGCTTTTCACTAATATTAACCGACCACAAAATAAGGTACATAAAGAGTGCTCAGTCAAGGTTTTGTGTTCTAATGTGTACATTTTATATATATTTTTTTTGCAGTTAACCGCATCTTACTGACAAGCAGTTTGCCACTTAAAAATCTGGAGCAATTCAAAATCATGGCAAATATCAAAATTCATTAAAAAAAAAAAAATAAATAAATTACACCACACTTGCACCTCAGATGATAATTACAGTGTTTCTCAGTCGCTTTGGTACATTTTGTATGTCAGAACTGGAATGTACCAAACAGTAAATTCATTTCTCAAAACAATTTATACAAATAGCGAAACGTCAAAGTTCCGCTGCAAAACCTTCTTTTTTTCCCTCAAACTCTTCAGTACGTCTCTCAAAGTTTCAAATCTTTGTGTCAGTATGAGATAGATAGATAGATAGATAGATAGATAGATAGATAGATAGATAGATAGATAGATAGATAGATAGATAGATAGATAGATAGATAGATAGATAGATAGATACTACGGGAACAAAACAACAAATTCCACCTGCATACATATGTTTGTTTTTTCTTAATAAATAAAATCACCATTTAAAAACTAAATTTTATGTTTGCTTGGATCTTAAACATTAACTTGGGAAAACTGCATAAAAATTAGAACTTGAGAAGATATATTCATAGACAATAGAGGTGTGAGCACACATCACATGGGGAGCATCAGATGCGAGTCACAGCCGCTTGTGAGAAAATATTTTCAAACCTGCCTAGCAAACTTCACCTTAAAGCAAAATTGACTGATTTAATGTAAAGTTCCTAAATTGAGACAGGTGACACAAGTTAGATGTAGATACATAAGATGAGTAAATATGTTAACGTTGTGATGTGAGCACCACTGTAAATTGTTTTGTTTTTAACATTTTACATTATATTTATAATTATATCCTATTCTTTCACCAGCCAGAATGGTGATGTGAAAATGACACTGAATTTGAGACGAGCGAGAACACTCTCACAAAAAGATAACAATTCTATAAAGTAAGGCTGGTTGCTTCCATCGGTCATTTCTAATTTCTAAAGTACAAAGCATCACTCTTCTCGCAGTATAAGATTTACAGCCCACATCAGCTACCTGCCGAGATTCCAGACAGCAGAGTTATGATGAATATGCGGATGCTAGCACCCTCGCTCCTTTATTCCACTGACTGGATGAGACATGCATTGATCAAATCTGCCTTTGCAGCACCATCTGGTGACCACCACCGAGATTCAGGGAGTCTCCTCGTGGATGATAAGAGGCGGGGGAATAAACTCACTCCACCCAAACTCGTGTTTTTCCCTCGCTTCCACCAACTTGTAGTACCAGTGGAAGCCTCTGGATGGAGTCATGTGTCCTTCATCCCTGATGATGCTCCGAGGACAAGTGTCACATATAAGCGTTATGCAAGATTAGGCTATACTTCTTTGCAAATCGAATAGCTATTATGTTATTTCACTTGCAGATCAGTTCTGTTCTCTGTGAACTTCTGGGAGCTTTCCAAGAAAATGACACTGAGCTGCATTCTTCCTTGGGAATACAACTCCTTTCATTTTAATAAAAGCCTATTCTTACTGCAGCATTACATAAACCTGCTTCTGCCTTTATTGATAATAATAATAAAAAATATAATAATGATAAAAAAAAAAAAATAATAATAATAATAATTAAAAAAAATATATATAATTAAATTAAAATTAAAATTAAATTAAATTCCACTGATTGTCACACCCAACTAAGTGGGGGCGAAATTCGTTCTCCGCATTTGACCCATCCCCTGAGGGAGCGGTGAGCAGCAATGATTGCGCTCGGGAATCACATGGTGATCTAACACCCCCCCCCCCCCCCCAATTCCAACCCTTTATATTGAGTGTCAAGCAGGGAGGCAATGGGTCCCATTTTTATTGTCTTTGGTATGACCCGGCCGGGGATTGAACCCACAACCTACCAGTCTCAGGGCGGACACTCTACCACAAGGCACAATAATAATAATAATAATAATAATAATAATAATAATAATAATAATAATAATAATAATAATAATAATAATTAAAAACTTGGCCTCTACAAAAAATAAAACTTTTTTTGAGCAATGAAGTCAGCATAAAAAAAAAAAAAAGAAACATCACATATCAGTGACTTTGGACCTAACTTTTTAACCTTCACATCAAAGTTCTCACATGTCAAGGTTTCATTTCTTTCTTGATAATCTCTCTTACCGCAATGTGTTCCTTTTATGGGTATTTTCAGTGCGATAAAATTAGCAATACTTGGTCTAGACAAACAAAGAGACCATAAATAGAAATGTTTCTTGTCACACGTTTCATTTGCACTTTTTTTCCCTTGTCTTAGTATTGCTTGACTACAACTGTGACAGTCAAAAGTGAGCTGAGATGTTTGTTTTTGTTTTTTTTATTTTTAGATTGTTAAGTGAAGCTCAAGTTGTGGCCCTGTGTATTGTCTTGTATGTAGTAAGCAAATAGCATACATCGCATTACATTAAATAACTCTAAATATCTCTGCAAAATGTACCACTTATACAAAAAAAAAAATTGTATAGTGGAGATAAAACAGACCAGAACTTTTGTGAACTGTGCTTTATGGTTATCTTTATTTTTTGCAGGAGTCGTGCTTGACCTGCTACCACATTCTGGCCACATTGTCAAACTTATCGCATTTAAAAACAAGGTTGGCAATGTTACTTTTTTTTTTTTTTTTTTTTCATGCTGAGCCGAATACGCTATCTCTTTGACTGATGATAAATGGAATGAACGTGTATTTACTAAATACTATAACCGCCCATGTCCATGCACACAATACCGCACTGAAAGGAAAACACCTCATAGCTTGTTCCATCACTAATTGCCCAAGGATTTTCATGCAAATCATTACAAGCTAAAGATAGCATCCCAATACTCTTGCAGGCTCCATCATCCCTTATTCGAGTGATGGGAAGTCTTTCCTTTCCCACCATTTGGTCATACCGCCAGAATTTGTCAATTTAGTTCTGATGGTGAATCACTTCAAGACGCTCGCTCTCTTACGAAGGACGCATGTCATTTTAAGTCTGCAAATAAAACCTGTCGTCCTTGCTTCAAGTCCATTTGTGGTAGGAAGACGCATTATTTGTGGCGTGTTTTGCACTCAACGCCCTCTATATTTTGTCCCGTTCAACGGCATATGGCACTCTAATCAGCGAAAGCAGAACGTGATTTACATTTGCTGTCATTTCCCCTCTCGTGTATCACAAGTTTTAGTCATGGCCAAGGTCACTCGGAACTGACTGCATGCAGATATTGCAATATTTCTTTGGCGGCTGTTAAAATTTAAGGATTCATTTTTATTGGGCTCAATCATGACAGAAAAAAAAAAGTGACTTCATAATCTAGTATGCAGTCAGCATGCTCAAACAGATGTGTCAGCTGAGGTCTCATTTATTATTATTTTGTAGTGTATGGGATTCATGCATATGTTAAGTGATGATGTCATTGGCTGTCATGTTGTGTTACCAGAAGGAAGTGGAATAAAGGAGCAATGGAGGTGGTGCAAGCTTGGTCTGTCGATGCTAATAAGATGTAAAAATTTACTGCACATGGTGATAAGGATTCAATTTAAAAGCAAACTAAACACAAGATGTCATGTTTCCTGCCAATGGTATGTATTCTAGGTGTCAGCCACTTTACTTTATCAGTGGTACATGCCATGTAAGGGTTTGGCATTGGCTACCTATGAGAGTCCATCTGGCTCCTTCTCCTTACTGGGTTTCTTTTGCTGTAGCATGCCAGCAACATAATTGATTATTTGCTAGGATCTGCCTCACCCTTGCTAGATAATTGGCCGTGGCTGCCCATCCAGCGGCCACCTCATGGTTGCTATTTGCCAAAGGGATTCCAAATTATTTGTGAGGTGTCCTGCACATCTGTTTTGCTGCTTTCAGGTAGCTAAGACCCTCGTCTCGATATCATTCATCGACATTTATCTAGTCCAAATGACATTCCGATTGGGCTTCAGCAGACAACAAGGTGTGTGTGACAATGATTATGCGACATGTGTGCTCACGTCAGGTTACGACATGGAGGTGGACCGAAAAGCAAGAAAGCAAGGCGGTGAGGCAAGCAAGGATTAACTTGGGTAATAAAAAATAAAAAAAACACACACAAAATCAACAAAGTCCGAAAAACAAGATTGATAGTATAAACAAAGAATGGGATACAAACTGCAACAAGACGTGACAAGGACAATGAACCGACAAGGGCAAAAAGAAAGGGAACCAAAATGCAAACAAACTGACGAGACAACGAGAGACACCTGGACAAGACACATGTGGCTGAGGGAGCTGATTGGATGACACAAAGGACTGCACACGGACACGCACAGGTAGACATGATAAAACTTAAGGAGACAGACAATGACAACAGGGAGACAAGGGGAAAAAAATAAACAATCCGTCTTGCATTTCATCCTTTTTGTCATATTTTTCTTTCCCGCTACATCAACCACGTGCCAAATAAACTTCCATTTCTTTATATGAGGAAAATATGAAAATACAAAATGCAAATACAGCTCAGGTTTGATTTTTTTTCTATGCATTTGCTGTACTCTGAGAGGGTGAGAGCAGTGCACAATTGCACACGTGCGCAGCTTAGAATAATTTTTTTATTTATTTTTTTTATCCCACTGTGTTTCCAGTAAATAACCGTCTCAATACAATGCCAACAGAGAGTATGGAAAAGCAAACAGATCCATCGTACTGCATGACTAATCGGCCAAACAGAAGAGGTTATTTAAAAAAAAAGAAGAAGAAGAAGTCAGTTCCACGGAAGCAGTTTGTATTCTTTTCCTGTGGATTCAACATACATGATTACTGAAGGTTGTGATGTTACAACAAATAGCAAATGGTGAACAAGAGCAAAAGAAAAGGGCATTTGAAGATCTTGCTGTACTGTAGTTTGAATAAGTAAAAATAGGCCAAAGCTAATACCCGGCATTAGAGCTCAGCATATCGTTATAAGCTAGCATAGGGCAACTGGAGCAAAAATGGTTCCCCTCGGTCCAAATTGTGAGCAGATATCACGTTCTAAGCAAGGCTGGACTGGCATACAGGGCAGATGCTATTCAATTATTGTTTTTCCTCCATTTTACCCCAAGAGACATACATGCCCACTTTAGACAATTTAGAAAACGCAGCCCATTAATCCATTTAGAATATAGAGAGAAAACTGAACCAATAAACATCAGTGGTAGAGCTATGTGATAGCCCAAAGTGGTTAGGAATTGGGCTGGGCCGGCGGAATTAAGTCAAAATGCCAGGACTGATTATTTGTGCCAGTGCAGCCCTGATTCTAAGTGACTGCAGATTGCTCCCGTTTTTGTTCTGAATGCAGTATTCAGCTGCTGTTTAGTGGTGGGGCTAATATTTTCTATGTTTTTTTTCTTGCCAAATAGTCTATGACCACCCCACAAACTTGTACAATCCTAAACTATCTGCCTCATAGAAATCTGTTCAGGTAGCAGTTTAAAAAAAAACACACTGTATTATATAAACAATATGCAATTGCCTGTTTTGATGAACTTGATGAATTAAAGTAAAAAAAATATATAATACAATTTTTTTTTTTTTAAATCATCGTGGCCCTTGCATCCTTCAATTTTTCTCTACGTGGCCCTCGTAAAAAGAAAAATAGGACACCCCTGATGTAGGAGATTGAAAAATTTGGCATAAAATATGCCAGTGTCTGGGCTGTTCAAATACAAAAAAAGTAGAGACAGCAAACAAAGAAAACAGCACTGTAGACCTATGGTAATGCTTTGTGTAACCACAGGTGCCTTCTATAGCCCCGCCTCCAAAGGGATGCTCTGATGAGTCGCGTCCTAGCAAGGAAAAACTTGGTCCACCGTTAGGCTTGAATAACTCTTGAGATTCACTTTACTAGGTCCCTCACTTTGTGCCCCGGGTGACCCTTGTCAGCGGCCCGCACAATTTAGCTCCTTACAATCATTGGGACTCGCAACAGCTCCACTATGATAAGGTGACGGCTCAAGGTGCAGCAGCCAGGATTTATTGTTGCCGGATTTTAAAAAAATAAATAAATAAATAAATACTTCAGCTCATTTTCGTTTCAATTTTGGACTTTGCGGTACCCTGAGGTCCCAACCCAGCAGATATGGAGCTGCAGGCAAGAATATAAAGGATTACAAGGCTTTAAATACACACTGTCTAAAAAAAATATATTAAAAAAAAAACAGTAAAGTGAGGCTTTATGTGGTCAAGATAAGATCTCAACTTTTTTTGAGTTTGTTAAAAGTGCACACTGGCTGGCTGTGTAATTGCAGAAGTTGCTTGGGAGTTAAAGTGGTCTTAACAAAAGGAGATGAAAGCAAGGATACAAACTGCTCAGAAAGGGATCATGAAATGGGAAGAGAAAGACAGAGGCATCTTCTTCACATGATCATTAAAACGAAAAGAGATTGGTATGGTGTCCTGGTGGGTTAGCTCATTTAACTACCATGGAAGCGCAGCTCAGGGCTAAAGTCCCACTTCTACTATACCTGCTATTTTAGATACAAATATCACATTTGACGAGGTTCTTCCCAATATTCTTAGATGTAAATTAAAATACAGCTTGCCCGTTGTTGAGAGTGCATGACATATTTGGAGGCAATCTTCCTATTTACAGTCCTAAATGATTTTCCATTGATCACTGTTACATTATTTTGTTCTCAAATTTAACACAGTGATGGGATGTAACGATATCTAAACGTCAATGTACTATAATTATCACGATATGAAGCTAACAATACGACATTTATAAACAAGAGTGATTGCATGTAAATGTCTTGTTCATATAATGCTAAAGTAGCTGAGGTCATAATTATACAGGAAATATAATTCAAATCCTTTAACATGGGTCTTAAACATAGGTTGCCAAAACATGCCTAATTTAAATTAAATTACACTAATAAACTAACCACCAGAAGATGCTGGAACTGCACAATTAAATTTTAATTCAACTTTCTATTTTTCTACTTTAACATCGCAATATTATCGTTGATGTTATATTCCGAGTGATACAAGTTGAATTTGTTCCATGGCCACACTCGATCTCCAAACATCCGTATCTCAAATCATCTTTGTCTATTGAAATAAATTGAAATACAATTAATGCGTCCCAGCCGCCCACAAAAACAACCACAAATACTTTAAAAAAATGCTTTTTCATAAGAAAAAAATGCATTTACCTGCATTGTACTGTATATAACGGTCATATTTTCTACTCCATACAACATCTTAACCCGCAAGGTTAGCGCACTTGTAATTGTAAGTCATCTTGTAAAACTCTGCCAAAGAACAAGACAACATTTACGTTGAGCACAAATAATGCTCCAAATCTATTATGGGCACTTGTGCAAGTGGCCGTGTCAGGGTAAAAATTTAACTTACGTCCAGTATGACAGAAGTGGAGGCTGACCTTGCCTGCGGGAAGTAAGTCATTCTTTGTGTAACTGCGTATGGACATCACGCAGCTGACTCGGGCTCATTTACTCATCTTGCATTCTGGCAGGCTGTGCAAAGACTCACTCAGACCAAGGTATCATAACGTCATCAAATCACAGAAGAAATTTAAAACAGCAAATGATTCGCTGAATCTGGGATATAGAAGGTTTCAGGCTTATGTTAAATGCTTCCAACTCTGAAAATAACAGACTTTCTTTCAACATAAATAGTGCCCAAAAGGTTGTCAAAGGCATGTCAAAGATGCTAAAAACACGGGCAACTACTATTACTTGAAAGGAAAAGACAGAGTTTAGTTACATATAATTAAGACAGAAATCTTAAAGAGCAAGTCAACCCCCCGATTTTTGGAGGGACAATAATATGTTCTATGTAGCCCCACTAGTTTAAATATGGTATTCTGGTTGATATTGTGTTAGTGGAATATGAGTTATGAAGCAAAACCCAGCAATTTTGATCCATCTCAGGGAGCGGCCATTTTGCAACTTGCTGTCAACTGAAGAGAACAACCAATCACAGCTTAGCTTTAGAAAACAGGTGAGCTGTGATTGCTCGTTGCCTGAGCCCGAAGCAACTGTGATGTAATCTTCAGTCGACAGCAAAATGGCCGCCCCCCTGAGATGGATAAAAATGGCTGGATTTTGCTTCATAACTCTTATTCCACAAATGAAATATTAATCAAAATGTCATGTTTAGACTAGTGAGGTCCCAAAAAAAAAATAGATTTTTTTTATTTTTTTAAAAATTAAAAAAAAAATAATAATAATAATAATAAAAAATAAAAAAATCAATAAAATTAAATTAAAAATTAAAAAATAAATAAAAATAGAGCAATGATGATGACATGTCAAATCGGTAAAATTACAGAATGAACTGAGCTCTCCAGAAAAAAAAGAAAAAAAAGGTCACATATAACATTTTATGCAGCACTACACATGAACATTAGCTCAGCTAGGAACTGCGGCAAAGCGCAGAGCATACAACAAACCAGCAAAAGAAATCGCAGATCAATAGGAAACAGCTGGAGCGACAGTGAGCGACGACACCCGGAAGAGTAGGTCATGGGTTGCAAGACATAATGACAAGTTGTCGATCCCGAATCCAAAACAAATCATCGGGATGAGAAAATGACCGAAACAAGAAAGTAAGTTCCCGACACAAACCGGGAAAGTGTCAAAATGGTTCATTCAACTTTCAACCTCAGGAACAAAAAAGCACAAAGAGTGATGAGAATCGTCACGGTTTGTCCATTCAATGTCGATGAGACACTATACTATAAGTACTGTATATGGGGGTGGTGTGGCTCAGTGGTAGAATGGTCGTCTCCCAACCCAGAAGTCGTGGGTTTGATCCCATGCCATTGTGACCATGTCAAAGTACCCTTGAGCAAGATACTGAACTCCCAGTTGCTCCTGATATTGCGTCATCATTAGGTGAATGAGTCGAATGTAAAGCGTTTTTGGAGGGCTTTGTACGGTTGAAAAAGTGATTTATATATGAAGTACCAATACCATTTACCATAAAACATATAACATGAGATAGAATGTTGTGACTGTGACTGTGACTGGCTGTGACTGCGACTGGCACTGGGGGAGGTAGTGGATTGCCTGATAGATGAAATTGCTTGACATCCCTGAAGACGGACTGTGAGGAGTGGGCGTTATCATCAGCCACGCTCTTGGGGAAAAAAAAAAAATGTCTGTAATTGAGGGCAAAGGGGTACACGTGATCTTGCTTACTTTGCTTACTACTAAACGTTGCTGAGTATTTAACCCCTAGGCGTTATTGTGACCATTTTTTGGCTTTTTGTTGTTTATGACCAAGCCGTTTCAAAATAAGGGGTTAAGAAAGAGGAAGTACACTGCAGCCGGTCAGAACATTTCCAATGGTGCTCCGGAAGAACAAGCCCATGATGGGGGGTGTCAACAAGTCACTGGCACATGCATTTCGCAGTCTTCCCGTGCTATTGTGGACCTTTCAAATAAAATCCCAATCGCAACTGAATCGCAAGCATCAGGAGGACACTTCCGTCTTCCCCATTGTGACACCTTTAGGCCAGCCAGTGTTAGTCACCTCCTTTCCTCGTGTAATCATCTCCAAGAAACACTGATCATTAGTATTGGATGTCTTCCAGCATCATGTCTACCTTTCTCACCTTGACATCACAGCTCCATGCAGGCAGATCCAATTTAGACCAAAGCTGCTTGCTCTTCACATTCTGGGCCCGGAGCCAAAAGGCAATTATTTTGTCCAATCCGAAATGTTATTTAAAATAGTGTCCTGCAGGGTGATCGTGTAGTCACCTCATTATCGAAATACAGTACTCATTTGCGGATTGTGTAGGACAGGCGGTCTATTTTTCTTAAAAGCCACGCCATGTGGACGGTATCAGCTGTGAAAACACGACGATGTTGCCTTCAAGTGTTTCCGGTGTGCTTTGTTGGGTGGAATATGTGATAATAGATCTTTGTGCTGTGAAATACCAAAAAAAAAAAAAAAAAAGATAAATTATTATTTCACCAAATTAAATGGATTCTGAAGCAAACAAAGGCCACCGTTGGTATCAAAAAATACATCGAACACCTCAGCTGTTTTGCTTTCAAATGTACACTATTATTACTAGGGTTGTTGGAAAAAATCGATTCGGCAATATATCGCGATATTACAGCGCGCAATTCTCGAATCGATTTGATATGCGGCCGGGGAATATTGGAATATGGGAATATTCAACAAAACGTCTTACTTAGGGTTAGGATTCACACATTAGGCATGGAAGAATGTTATATTAATGGAACATTAAGCCTTGATATTTTATTTCAGTGCTGTTCAAACATGAAACAGACTGCAACCTGAATTTTCAGATGAATAAATACATTTTCATACAAATCTTACAGTGTACATGTACAAGTTTATTGATTAGTATTTTCTAAATGTGAATAAAAAAATAAAATAAAAATAAAATCGCAATAATCAATTCATAGATTCGCATCGGGATTAATCGTCATCCGAATCGAATCGTGACCTATAAATCGCGATACGAATCGAATCGCCAGGTACTAGGAAATTCACACCCCTAATTATTACAAAGTACATCAAACAAGATAGACAATGTATCAACAGAAAATCTTGAAAAAAACGGCTGCATTTTAGGGCCACATATATTATATATATATATTTGAATAACATGAATGTTTGACACATTATAAAGTGGCAAATTTGCAAGAAAAAAAACACAAATTTCAGAGAAAAAGTTTGAATATTTGCGACATAAAGTGGCAAATTTGCAAGTAAAAATGCTCACAGATTTACAAGAAATAAACTTTCAGATTTGCGAGAAGAAAAGAGAAATACAAGTAGCCTACTCGGATGGCTTGTGCCAATTCACAACGCCTACGGTGGAAGAACCCGTTAAATGATACTTTTCAGTCGTGTTTTCAAACAAGGAGTAATTGCTTTATCAGAGATTAAACGCATTATTATCTATGAAGTAATCAAATCTGTTGGCGTTAAAACTCAGAGAATAGAATGCAGCGAGAATACTCATTTTGACCACCAATTGAGCCTTTCCTTTTTTTTTTTCCCGGAAGCCTCGCTATTACCTCACTGCACATAAACGCATAATATAATAATAATTTGTCCAACGATCTTATTTTTGACGTGTTGACGGCAATTCAAGAGGAAGAAAACGCAGACTTTTATATGTATGGCGGAGCTGTACTGACGTACTTTGACATTTGACATTTAAAAGGTGGACTCGAAGTCAGGCATACTCCTAAATTCTGATTATTTGCTCTGACAGCAGGAACACTTTCAGCTCTCTGCGAAAGACTCGGGGTCACGTCGGTCCATTGATCATGCATTCAACCCAAGAGCTGACAAGATAATTGCTCTGAAGCTTTTTATTATCATACTGTACATCCTCTGCTGATCATAAAACGTCACCCTCTTTCTTCCATCATGCTCGTTCATTTCATATTCCATTGATAGTGCAAAAAATGAGATGTGAGCAATAATTTGCAGCGATTAAAAGTCCACTGGTGATTTGTGCTAATCTTAATGGATGGCGTGATTGCGATTGAAATAGCTTAGACATTCTGTAAATAGGCCGACATTTGAGCAAGCTCAACCTGCCCCTACATTATAAATTACCACGAACAGCTTTCCCGTGGAGATTAATGTTCAGACTTTGCGTCCCAGATACAAAGAAAGTTTTTTTCTCTTCTACCTCTTCTTTTTCTGTTTATGCAAACCCTGGTCACATTTTTCAAGCTGCCGGGCTCGGGCGCCAAGCTCAGTGTTTCCCTCTGTTTATGCATTTTGCATCCATATGGCTGATCTAAAGCGTTCGACACCTTCCCGTGGCATCGTAAGCCTTTCCCCCCCCTCCCCCAGAGTAAACACAAAGCTGACTGTGGGGCCTTTCTGCAAAAAAAGGCGGCCGTTTGTTTTCTTTGGCAAGGGAGCCGGTCGCTTTCTCTGCGCTCGCATTTCCCCGTGGGCGTTGTGAGGCTGACCTGACTACTCAATAATTCTTATTTCCTTCCCACCTAAATGCCATAATGATGAATGGTTGTCTCTCATCACGCATCTATTATTCATATCTGTTGGCTTACTTTGAATTACTACTTCAATGTATCGCTGCAAACGGTTGACTTTGCTACTGCCAATGGCATCCCAAGAGAGGGTCTTCAAGAATAAACTGTAGCGATGGGACTTCTAGGATTTTTCTTCATACAGTGTGCATTCTTTTACTCAGCAATTTCTCAAGTAAATGTTGAAAAGATGCTACTACGGCCAGTTGGTCAAATTCATATAATTTTTTTTTTTTTAATGAAGTTTTAAATATGCTTGACTACGGAAGCGTATTGTATTTACTTGGGGGGGAAAAAACAACTCCTGTTTTTCTGAATCACTTTTGGGGGGGAGCTTTGTTTTTTCAAGTATTATTTTTCATTTTCTGAATATTTTTTTTAGGTGAAAAAAATATTCAGAAAAACAGGCGGAAAAAAAATTATGCAGAAAAACAGGAGGAAAAATTACTCAGAAAAACAGGGAAGCAAATTATTCAAAATAACAGAAAAAAAATTCTGAAAAAAAAAATGAAAAAAAACAGAGTTGGTGTTCTGTTTTTTGGAGTATTTTTATTTTTTATTTTTTTACCTCTGAACTTCAAGTGACTTGTTGCAGACTCGGACACTTTCCCGCATACGTCCATATGCAATAAGATGGTCACGTTTACTTACTGGCTCTCAATAAAGGAATGAATGTGTTCTCTGAGGGAAAACCCTTAAAAAAATATATACAGAAAAACAGAAAAAAATATTCAGAAAAACAGAAAAGTAATTATTTTATAAAACAGGGAAAAAATACTCAGAAAAACTGAAAAAAATATTCAGAAAAACAGAGGAAAATATTCTTTTTAAACAGAAAAAATACTTAGAAAAAAAATATTCAATAAAACAGAAAAAAAATACTCAAAAAAACAAAGCTCCCCCCCAAAAAATAGTCAGAAAAACCGGACTTTTTTTTCAAGTGAATGCAATACACTTCCGTACTTGACCTTACTTTAAGAATTACATGTAAATATTAATTAAATATGTAGTTCACTGGATTTTGGCAAATAAAACAATACTGATAACAGGCTCTTTCATGGTCTATATAAGTGCTGTAGGGGAAAATAAATCTTATGAGGATTTATTATTTTGGGCAGTTTTCCATCCCCACATAAATGCTGAGAATATAGTTCCTGCTTCTTAAAATCCACATCACAACCGCAACCTCTTTGAAGACTCCACATTGAGCTAGCCAGCAGGCAGGCAGGCGGGGTTCCTCAATGCTATCGGTGCTACATATATCTAAAAGCTGCAGGGTCCGTCTGAGGATGGACATCCAAGAAAAAGATACTATGTGACCTTTTTTCCTTCATGAAATATCAAATGTTACGATAAAGAATAATATAAATGAAACGTGGTAGAACTGCATTCACAGTTGCCTCACAGCAAGATATTCTGTGTAATTTGCATGTTCAGCGCTCGTGTTGAGTCTCCATCACAGCGTCTGGTTGTGAGTGGGAGTTTTTTTTTTTTTGGTACTTCTTTCTTTTAAATAAATGCCAGATTCGAGAAGAATACAAATAATTATATACATTATGCTTCTATTTGTATATTTTATATAACTTTAAATAATGTATGTATGTAGAATTTCATCAGGGGACAAGTGAAGAGGCTTTTAGCTCAAATATGTAATTGGCCTTCTTTTCAGTCATCTAAAGGGAAGACTGATCAACTCATTCACTGCCATTGACGTCTATAAACGTCAAAAATTCATTTTAACTATTTCTATTAGTTTGAAAAAAAAATTATCACTTTTGTTAACAAGAGTATGAAAACTTAGACTTTTTTTTTTAAATAATCTTTAAAAATAAAAAAAATAAAAAATGATTATTAAAAATTAGGGGCATCAGACAATTACATTTTTTATTGTAATTAATCGCATGACTTAACTCACGATTAATCAAAAAATTTATATCTGTTAAATCTAAATGTACAATAATTTTTTCTAGGTTTTCATACTCTTGTTAACAAAAGTGGAAAAGAAAAATGTTAAACTAATATAAATAGTTCAAACGATTTTTTATTTTTTTTTTATTTTTTTATTTTTTTACCTCTATAGCTGCCAATGGCAGTGAATGAGTTAAAGAGGGTAACACTAACAGGATGGATGAGCTGCTGTTAACAAGGTGATGAGATGGAAACGTGCTCTTGCAAAAAAGCCAATGGCTGTGACCATCTGAGTGCGGGTCTGCTATCAGAGGACATCCACAATTATTCAGGCTCGTGACTATTTCTCAAGGTCCCTCATTAGTGTACACAAAATCATGTGGTCAGCATGATCATGCCGCGCATCATTATCACCTCTGAAAAATTATGTTTCGTTTAACTATGATGGTTCGCTTGTATGTAGCATTCGCTCTCACAGGATTTAGTACAGGTCATCCTTTATTTATTTTTATTTTTTATTTATTTTTTATTTTATTTTATTTTTTTATTTTATTTTTTCTGGAGAAAAAAAAAAAGTACAGGTCATCCTATCTGGAACATCTGCAAATATGTAAATCTACTCAGCAATTTGTAAATCTATTTTAGCATAAAAGAAACCAAGCGGATTAATGAATTGCGCAAGGACTTGTTAACAACCGTCAATATTTTTCAAAAGTAATTAGCATCACAAAGTTTATGTACCAATGACCTAAAACAGTTGGAGATTAATTAAGATTACAACCGCATTCTCTCACTCGGCCTTCTCTTGAAGTGGCTGCAGTTATCGCAAAATTGCTCAAATTCACTCACGGTTCTTCTGGTTGTAATACAGAGCAAATAAATAAAAACACTGACAAACGACATGGAAGAAAAGTCACACTGTTACAAGAATAAAATCCAAATGGTGCAATAGTAAAGTTGTACTGCTACAAAAATGAATTATGTTTTTTTGAAATAATTAACCTCAATTACAATCAACCAATGTGTTGAATGCAATTTTGCCACCTTGCACTCGGTGCAAAAGCCTCGTCTCTCATCCATCCCATAACGGTCATGACATTATTGATGCAATTAATAGTTCATACAAAGCGACTTAGCAGCTACTTAGCGTACGTAGCCTAATCATAGCATGTTGGGGTGGGGGGCTCCGTAGTGGGCAGTTACACTGTGATTGATCTCATCTGACAACCTCTTGGCCATCTGCACGTGCAGGTGGCAAATTAAAAGGGAAAAGGCATCAGAGGAACAATTGCACCTTGACATGTCCCTGGCAGCGAGGGCCATTCCTTATTTGGTGTTGGAAGGAGCTTATCAGCAAGTTAATTAGCTCAATTGCCGTTTGAGACTTGGCGACGTGAAGGCCAAAGCCTTCATACCGTTTCAATTCTTATCATGTGTAAAACTGTTAAGACTTTATATAAAATAGAATACCTGTACACAAAGTCATATTTCAGTTATGAATGTACGGGGGAAGCAACATTAGAAATGTGAAAAGTCAACCCCATTAGGTGTTCATGTGAAAAGAT
Organism: Vanacampus margaritifer; assembly: GCF_051991255.1. NCBI lineage: Eukaryota > Metazoa > Chordata > Actinopteri > Syngnathiformes > Syngnathidae > Vanacampus > Vanacampus margaritifer. The sequence continues at coordinate 6,193,430 of NC_135447.1, read as the reverse complement.
TGAATAACATGGAAAAAAAATGATATGCGTTTACTTCCTGGTGCAGTCTGATGGGCTTATTCTGATAGTGTCCAAGTGCAGGGGGTCAGCAACCTTTACTGTCAAAAGAGCCATTTTAAGCACAAAATAAAATAAAAAAAATTGTTAGTGTTAGTCTAATGTACTGAGGGCTAATGAGAGCTGCATCAGAAATATGCTGCATCCAATTTATTTTTTCCTACCTTTTTGTAATATTCCGTACTTCCTTTTCCACACATTTTTAGACATTTCTGCCATTCTGTCACATTTCTGACATTTTTGAGAATTTTATGGATATATGGTAATTTTCTGCCTCTCTTCTTCCTATTTTTTTTTAAACTTTTTTTCTGCCTTTTTTTGCTATTCATTTTCTGGCATTTTTGGTAATTTGGTGGATTTTCTTTAGTTTTTTGGACATTTTATAGTTACTTTTTGAATGTTTTCTTTTCTGCCTGTTTAATTCTTTTTTTTTTAATTATCTGGCATTTTTAACAATTTCATGGACATTTTATGGTAATTTTCTGCTTTTCCTCGTCTGTTTTGGACATTTTATAGTCACTTTTTGGACATTTTTAGGCTTTTTTTTTTTAAAACTTCATCTACCTTCCATCTCTTTTTTTCTGTCAACTTAAAAAAAAATTGGGATCTGGCAATTTTTTAAATATTTAATTATTCATTTTTATTTAATCATTATTTTATGTAAAGAATATTTGTGAAAATATTTGAAAAATAAATATAAATATGTAAAAAATATATATAATTATTACTTTTTTTTCTTCTTTTTATTTTTTTTAGATCTAAGCCATATGTGACTCCAGAGCCGCAGGTTGCAGACCGCTGTCCTAGTGCAATCACAACTACCCGGAGCTTAACACCCAGAAAACAAATTTGATTGTGGACTCCGGGAAGGTCACGGACCCACGGTACCCCTTCACACTCACAGACGCCGGTCGTCAAAATATCTCTACGCTAAAGTGACTCACCAGGTCTGTGGCGAAAGGAAGATCGGGAACCACAAATCTACAGAACATGCATTCAATCATGATTTCAATTTTCTGATTGTATTACTTGAATGTGATTCATTGTTCTCACTCTGTTCAATGTGTTGACCTTATACCTTCAATTTGAAAAAATCTAATCAAATCATACTTTATTATACAATAAAGAAGGGTTTAGTGAAAGCACCCCGGAAACCGATCGGGTTCCATATTTCCAACAAGGTTAAGAACCGTTGGCTTAATCTAATAGAATTTCCATGGTGTTTCCCTTTGTTCCCTTTGTGGGTCTTAGGTTGGGGGTTCCATTTCACTGCAATGTTTCACTAAAATCCTTTGAGACTCTGAAAGTAATTAGTGGTTGTAATAAATTAGCTATGAGCTACGGTTCACAAGTAGAATGGGCTGTGCCTAATGGTTAAGCCAGGGAGCTTTTAAGCAGGCTTTGAGTGTTCGTTTGAAGGTAAAATTCCCGACAGCAAAAAAAAAACAAGGTGTCCAGTGGTTACCAACATCAATGCCACCTGCTCTGCAAACACCCAAAAAATGAGTCATCGTTTCCCTTTTCTGTTTTCAAGCGTAAGCCACTCCAAGCACCTGTGCATGGCTGAAAGCAATACCATTTTTACATCCATTTCATGTGGCAGCGATGGTAAACCGAGTCAAGCATAATGTTCCATTTTCATGCTTTTCAACAGTTAGCATGCGCCCTACAGTTAGTTTCCTTTCATTAATTCCTTAAGCCGACGTAATCATGTCCTCCAGCTAACAATTATACTGTAAGCTCAGGCAAAACTGACACTGAGATACATGCAAGTCTCGGCTGCTATTGCTAATTACTCCCTGCTTGCGGACAAGAAGTGCAAGACTGAAAGTTGATGAAAAATTTTGGCTTGCCAAAGTAAAGCGTATATATATGTACACATGACATTGAACCCTCATGTTGACCACCATACATGTGACTTCGCATTGCACTTATTTGACCACTTTTGTTTTTTGTTCGACACAGTATAACGGGATTACAAAAAAAAAAAAAGAAATCACACGATGTACCATCGCAACAGTCACAAGTCGACTACCCAGAGCACAAAATTCCCTGCAGCACAGATGGCAATGATGGCCAAGCAGGGGAATATGATCAAAAACCTAAAGTACGGTACGGGCTTTTTTTTAATAGGTTTTAGGTGAACTAATGAATACACACACACTCGCACGCACACACACATAATCACCCACATACAAAAAAAAAAAAGGAGAGCAATGATGATGACATGCAAAATCGGTAAAATTACCGAATGAACAATACTAAGCTCTCCAGAAAAAAAAAAAAAAACCTTAAGTACAACTTAAAAATATTTTAATAATCTCTGTACATTATTTTCTCGAGAAATGCTTGAGACAGAAATCCCCCTCTGAAAGGTGCAGGCAGGAAGTAAATGGGCCTGGTCATGTGACCATTCACGCTAGTTACATAATATTAATATAATTCATAGGGGATAAGACATTCTTTCATTTTAAAACTTTAATTAGTTATCCAAGGTCAAACCAACACTATTCGAGAAGTGAAATAAAAAAAAGTGTGCCAACTCCTTAGCCTGGGGGATTAAACGGATATTGCGGTATTCTTGTTTGTCCAATTTAAATAATCGAAATCTGTAATATAAATGCAATCGTGGCTTCTAAAATTTCTAAGTATGAGTAGCAGATCCCATTTGTATGTTGTTCTCTGATTCTAAAATCTGTTGCAGAAGGTGGATTTAAAGGGTGGCCAGGTGAAGGTTGATTTTTCTGTATGGTGGAAAACCATACAGAAAATTCTGTAGAGTAAATTTGATTGTATTTAGAGTAAATTTGACTCAATTTAAAGTGGGACCAAAAAGACTCCGTTTTACAGTAGGCTAGTATTTACAGGTGGAAAATAGCAAAATAAAGAATTGGAGAAAAAAAAAATACTCACTCAAAGGGGGCAGCACGGTGGCTGACTGGTTAGCACGTCCGCCTCCCAGTGCAGAGGACGTGAGATCGAGTCCGGGCTTCGGCCTTCCTGGGTGGAGTTTGCATGTTCTCCCCGTGCTTGTGTGGGTTTTCACCGGGTACTCCGGTTTCCTCCCACATTCCAAAAACATGCATGGCAGGTTAATTGAACTCTCCAAATTGTCCCTAGGTGTGAATGTGAGTGTGGTTGTTCGTCTCTGTGTGCCCTGCGATTGGCTGGCAACCAGTTCAGGGTGTACCCCGCCTACTGCCCGAAGCCAGCTGGGATAGGCTCCAGCACCCCCGCGACCCTAGTGAGGAAAAGCGGCCAAGAAAATGGATGGATGGATGGACTCACTCAAAGGTTGAGGAACACACTTATGACCTTCAGCTTTCAGTTTTGACGAAAGAGAAGCACACTAGAAAAGTCTATGACTAAACCATTAAATCTGATAAAAGTTTATTGTTGAGCCATGGAAGACGCGGATAGATTGGATTTAGGACAAAAACCCAACCTATTGTAACCTGACCATGTTGGAAATTTCTGGGGGGATACAATTCATTTTGATACAACAGTCTCTCTACAGAAGCATTTATTTATTTATTTATTTTTAACTGGGGGGATTGGGCTTGCTGTATTTTTCTTGTCAACATTTTCTTTTTCAACCAAGTAGCCTACTGTATGGTTATGCAGACAGATCGTATTTTTAAAACTCGTGTTAAATCATTTTTATTCAATAGGTTTTTACTCAGCATGAGACTTTTTTTTTTTATTGTTTTATGGTGTTTACTGTTTTTATGTTATTAATTTAACTCTGATTTTATGTGTGTGTGGTTTTTTTACTACATGTACAGCCCTTTGTATCCAGCAATTGCTTCTTCTTTTTTTTCAAGTGATTTATAAATAAAGTCGAGTAAATTGAGACAGAGTATGTATATATATATATATATATATATATATATATATATATATATATATATATATACATATATATTTTTTTTCTTTTCTTTTTTTTTGGATTTTGAGTTTTGACTGATTTTGCAAGACACACTGAATATTGTGTTGTGTTATTGCTATAAAACATGGAACCTACCAAAAGAAAGATTGAAGTATTTTTCATCAAGAAAAAAAGTATATTTCTATCTGCCTCAGTTTTGCAGCAATTAGCATTAGAATACAGATAAGTTTCATCTTTATTTACAAATCTGTTTAGAAGTGTGGGAAAATGAGCTATTTTCAACATGGCCCTGGTTGATCTATTTTGCTCTGCTGCCACATGTTAGCAGTTTGTGTAATAACTACAATTTCTTCGTTCTCTGCAGTTGAGAGAGTATGCTCTAGCATAAAAAAAAAAAAACACAAACAAAAAACTGTATAAATACGTCTTTGGGACACTTAAAACATTTAAAAGAGAATGTATTTTTACGTTTTTGGGAGCAAATGAGATCACTTAGAATTTTATGCCTGCAACATCTCCCGCCTAAAAAAGAGAAGAAAAAAACCCCAAATCAATTATATATATATTATACAGTATACATATAATTATCATTATTATTATTATACGGAGGTGCAGGGATTCCATTTACGCTCCAAATGGACTATAAATGCTTATGTATTGATATATATTGTCATGCATGTTGACAGACTGAGTTACCTAAATCTAATCTATATGTAGAAAAGTCTCTGGATTTAGATGAGTTTGGGAATTAACTAAAAAAACAGTAGTCGCAGAGTTCAATATAATGTACTTTTTCCATGTGTATTTTATTTATTTATTTATTTATTTATATTCGATATGGAGCCATTATTGATGAAAAGGTTTGTTGTCTTTGCCTCTGATAAAAATTGAAAAATATCATTCAATAAAAAATAATTTAGACTCGAAAAATAGAAAGTTGTGTTCCACTTGCCTGAATTGAAAACGAATGTAGAGTTATATTACATATAGTGGGATTTCCAGATTTTATAGATGATTATTCATGTTAAGTGTTCCGCCACCCCAAAATGACCTCCGATCTCCCCACAGCCACCTGTTTAAATATTCTCACTGGCGGGGAGATAAAACAATGTTTCCACGATGCTCATTATGCCAAAAAAAAGTATTATATTGATATGATACACTGAAAAAGAATTGAACTTGATTATCTATTGTTTTATTGAAGACATTGAGATTGATAAAATGCATATTAAAATCTTTTGTTTGTTTTTATTTAATTTTATTATTTTATAACTCTTCAAGGTAAAATTCAGATGGTGGTTACTAACTAGTTGCCAGATGAATGCCTGTATGCAAGCCTCAGTCCTTACAAATGGCTGCCCATCATTTATTTATTCATTTTTCTGTTGTGAAATGTTTTCTGTACAAATGCTGCTTGGATGTCTTCATTTGTGATCCGATATAATCTAACCTTGCCCCTCATCTATACAGCTTGCGACATACAGCACATAACATCAGGTCAGTGAGTCATATAGCGTGCACATACTGTAGTAGGACTTGGAATGTTTGCTATAAGAACAGACGGATGATGCCCCAGACCCTTCAGTCCAGTCTGGAATGAAATTGAATCTGTCTTCTTTTTCTTCTTCACAGCTCGTCTCTCTGATTAGAGCAAAACATTCCCCAAGGTCACACGGGGGAGTAATCTTCTCCCATTTCCTCCCCACCCCCCCCCCCCCCCCCCCTGCACGGACTCAAATGAGGTTGCTAAATCAGTGTCAGCTGGGCATCTCTTGTCATAACTGGACCTTGGACACCTGCCTTTTGAACCGAGCGGAATAAGTGGGGTCCATCCTCTGCGGTGTTTTCATTTTACCGGCACAAGAAGGAGCAAAAAAAAAAAAGGGAGGCATATGTTCGATACTTGTAACGTTTAGTTGATGGGGGCGGGTGTTTGGGGGGGGTGTGTGTGGGGGGGGGGGGGGGGGGTCCCTTCCAGTTGTCGAGCTCGTTACAAGGCAACTCGGCAAGCTCTCCCCGCAAGCATGCGATGCGCGTCCACGTGGCCCAGCGGAGCGCGTGACAGATCAGCGCCACTAACGCAGCCCCCCGCGGCTTCAGGGTTTGCCCCTCCTGAAGAGCACCAATCTGAGATGGGTACATGGAGGGGGCGGGAAGGATAGTTTGAGAAGAGCTGAGCTTTTTTTGCGAGAGGACGTCAATTTCTCTGTTATTTTAACCGCTGACAACAACCCCCCCACCCCACCCCCCCAAAAAAAAGAAAAAGAAAAGAAAAATCCCAAAAGGCAGCAGAGAGACATCAGCCGGACCACGCGTCACAACCTCATTAACTCCAAAGACTGGAGGGGGGGCAAAAAAAGAAGAAGAAACAACAGGAAAAGACGAGCTTTATTTCCAAGTGGTGAGAGTGTTTATTCATTTGATTCCTTTTAATTGTGTTTTGTGGCTATGTGTTGAAGCTGTCGCACATGTGGAGGAGGGTGCACACTAACGTGCATGTTTCATTCACGCGCAACAACTGCGGTTTGTGGCGCGACTGCAGTGTAACGGTTTAACAGGTCTCCTGCATGCATGCGGGCTGTGTTGTCTTGTCTGCCTGTGCGTTTAATTGGCAGGACGGGCTTTTCGTGCCACTGGATTTGACTGGCCGTGTTTTTTTTGCAGCGGCGTCCAGCTTGAGCCCGCTGACAACCCAATGCGACACTAAAGAAGGTGTAATTTAAAAAAAAAAAACAACGTAACGAGCAGTGACGCAATTTAAGACGTTGGCGCAAATACGAGAAAAGCACATGCGGCTCTGATCGTGTTTGTTTAGAAAGCTGTCAGACACAACCTGCCGCAACCAGTGACAAGACTGTTGAGCAGACGCTAACTTAACCTTGGAAACCAAAGCTTCAGACCCCCCCCCCCCACCCCCCCTCACCCCCCCTCAGACCCATATTTTCAGTCAACACCGCTGATGACAACATTAACACTGTAATGTTTTTGTGAAATAGGTTTAAAAAATAAAAATAAAAAAAAGCTAAAGGGACTTTTACAATGTCATGCTCTGCATTTATCGCATCTTTCAGGATCAGTGGGCAGTCACGGTGCAGCACCCGGGAATCAGATAGAAAGCTTGAGTCATAAGTGAACTGGCTGGAAATTATATTTGGTTTCATAGACAAAACCACGGCAGACAAGGGCGAACAGCGCTACACTAAAAGGCCTAGAGAGAAGATTTGAACCAGAGACCTTGCTGGTATCTTCTTAGTCACTGGCCAACATGCCTTTATCACATCAAACTGAAAGGATGTCTGTCATTCTTAAAGTGCCCTAAAACATACATGAAACAACTTGAACCTCTTTTCGAAAAGGATGCTTAACCCTGTGATGCCTCCCAGGCAATCAATTCAAAAGGGAAATGACAACTTTTTTTTTTTTTGATTAATTCAAACAGGCCCCTGTTTACTGTGGGGTGTGCCATCGACAAGGGGCGGATCCGTTTTGATCACCAAATCCAAATTGTGCCGATATAAACAGTAACAACGTAATTGTATTTTTTATCTATTTCATGTGGCAAAATGCAGCGGACAATTTGTCTAACATAAATAATCATATGGTACATTAGGGCTAACTTGAATATGTTGGTATTCGTATATCCGACTGAAAATTCTATCAAATAATTGAGTATACGATTAAATAATTGAGAATAAAATAAATGTATTTCTTTGTTTGGTTAATGAACAATTTTTAATACACAATATTTTCTTAAGTTTAAAATGTACATAGCAGTAAACCATATTTTCGACTCTAGAAATATGATTTTGTCGACTAACGCAGCACAAAATAAAATAAAAAAAAAGGAGTAATAACTTCAACTCTGTCAGGCTGCCAGCATTTAAGTGTGGCGGGTCATTTTCGCCTATTAAACTGCCTTTGAAAAGAAATCCGTCATACCAGCTTATATCGGGCACTTGCTAGAGGCTAGCTACTAGCCGCTAATGCTGGCAACGGGCACCATATAAAACAATATCAGCGTAATTAATTCAAGTTTTTTCAAGCGTCCTTATTTAGCGACTGAAAATTATTTCAGGATGACGTGTTGATGTTGGTGGCAACAGTTTGTGATGGCAATATATAATCGGCTTTCGACTATCGAGCCTCCGGTCGGGAAGACGAGTCATCTATCAAGTTAGCTGCCGCGCCCCGGACGTGCTACTAGGAACAATTTCAAAATAAAAGCAAACCAAGGCACTGATGTCCCGCGTATTTCTGTACTTGAAAATATTCGATTGTGGAAATTTATCTTGCCTCGCACTTGTTGATGCCACCACCCTTTTCATTATCCTTTGCTTGATCAGCTGTGCCAAATAAGGTAAAGTTGGCCTTCTGACCACCAATTAGCGAGTAACCAAGGCAGAAGGAAATCCTCAAGCATTTTTTTTTAAAGCGATGTACTTGAATTACTTGAGGGGTCGTACTGTACTGGTACATACACATAATGAGTGGCGGAACGGAACATAGCCTATGGTTCACCCGTCAGGAAAATATCCGCGAGGTTCAGGGTTCGAATCTCAACGCAGGACTTCCTGCGTGAGGTTTTTATGTTCTTCCCACATTCCAAAGACATGCATGCTTGCTTAATTGAAGGCTCTAAATTGCCCATAGGTGTGAATGAAAAGAGTGAATGGTTGCTCAGTAAAATGTGCCAACTGGCACTGTGTGATCAGTGCACATTGTGCAGTGCCTTTTACCCAAAAAATGTCAACAAGGAGAGTCTCCAGCTCCCGCGTGAGCCGGAACAGGAAATGCTGGAGAAAATGAATAACACTTGACAGACACATTTTAAGAAATTGGAAGTTCACAGCATTGTATTTCATTTTGAAATTTAGCACTCGATGAATGGGCCGGTAGTCTCGAGACGAGCAATTAAAAAGCCGTTTAAAATCAAATGAGTTAACCAGCTCTGAAATTAGAAAATATGCCGAGTTTGTATGAGTTTAGGGATGGCTTGTCTCTGGGTAGATATTGCTTTTGTATCCTTAACACTTGACGCAACTGATTTGACCCGGATAGTGCCCACACTGTTGCGTATGTATGTGAGTTGTCGATAGCTGGCCCAGCTACGTAATTAGTGTAACATCCTATTAAATGTAACTGTCCAATGAATTCAACTGAGCAAAATGCTAATTCCGAATTTTATGCTATTTCTTCATGACATTATATTAATATTTATTCAGGATGTTCAAAACCACTTCTTTTTTTCGATCAATGCCAGTATCAACTCTTGATTAGTCACCAATACCAATAGTAAAGTACAGATACGACTAGTACTTTTGATACATAAAATTTCCCTCAAAAAACAATGATAGATCATTTTAAAGGAAGACATATCTCCCAATATAGGATTTTCCTTAAAATGGCATGACATTAATAGAAATTTACTATTCTTCTCATTTCTAGTTCCTGATTGTAAAATGGCAACAAAGGCAGCTGATATTGGTATCGGTCGCTGTCGTGAGTACCGATAACTTGAAATAAGACCTGGTATCAGCCCAATCATGATGCCTAGTTTCGGTTCTCGGCCATGCCTAGATGGCAATAATAATTACTGTTATACATACATGAAACATGAATTTTATTTTGCTATACTAGTGTGAGTACTCAACTCTTGACCAATGCCGATATCAAGTATCAATACCACTAGTACTTTTGATACATAAAATACATTTTTCCTTACAATTGCAAGAAATTAATGGCAAGTAACTTCTAATTTCTAGTTCCTGATAATAAAAAGGCCACAAGAATACCTAGATCTTGAAATAAGGTCAGGTGTCGGCCCAATACCGATACCCGGTATAGGTACTCGGCCATCGCTAATATTTATGATAAGAAGAAAAGCTCTGTTCACTTCCAGTTTCATTAAGACCAGTGAAGATTCCGTCGACAAATAATTCAGCAAGCGTTTCAGCAGGGATTCCGCAAGAGGGAGAAAAGTAAGGATCCATGATTGACGGGGTTGACTAAAGTGTACTGTTGACAGCGCAACAATCTATGTACATGTGAAGCTGTGCTCGCTATTCTATGAGTCATTACGTGATGGGGAGATAACTTCCACCTGGCTTTGCACACTTGTGTTATTCAACAACAGAACCAATGTTCTTTTCTAATGTAGTCTCTGGTCTAAATGTGGACTCGTTCCCTTCTAGAAAAGATTATGCTCACAAAGCAGTTAGGTGCTGGATTTAAGTGGTACAAATGTTTCTTCACATTCTGGAAAGTACAGCCGATGTGAAGTGCAGACATTTCATATTAGGAAGTGTATTCATGTGTACGCTTTGTTCCTATTCACACATTTGTGAGTGCCTGCGCGCCGGTTTTATTTAACGGCCGTCTTCCTAAATCAAGACTAGAAGACGTCATTCCCCACTCGAGAAGCATCTTTCATTCCTGCAAAAGTCGCCACATTTTAAACCCCTCCAGAACGCCGCCCCCATGCCACATATTCGTGTTTTACCACCGCGCTAATTTAATGTAGTGCACACTCGTCTGCCCCCACCCCCCCTCCATCCCTCTCAAGTTTGCACACTCCAGGACTGAAAAAGCGACGACTGCCTGGGCTCATAAGTGTGACCGCGAGTAAATGACTTTTCTCAGCCAGTTTCTTCAGCTGTTGAGACATACGGAGCCCCCCCCCGCTCTGTTTTCTCGCTGGAAATATCAGTGGTGGCGGGAAGCTAGCAAGCTGATTTATTGTCCGGCATGCAGCAAATGTGTCAAAGGGAGCAGATTTGTTTAGGAGGCCGGTGATATTTACCGTGAGACTTACAGACGGATGCGCTTTGTTTCAGTGATTTTAGTGTATCTGGGGGAAAAAACTGCAATAGAGGATGGGTTTGAAATTACGTCAAGCTCTGCAGATGTACTCAAATACAACATGTAAGGAAAAACACTGCATTTGTTGACAGGATTAACTCTGCTATATTGTTCCTTGAGGCATATAAGGAATGATGCAGTAAAATGCACAGCCTCTCCAATGATTAGAATATAAATGTCTCCAAGAGAGTTGAGGAAAAGCATCATCTTTGCTCAAAGGGAGAGGCAAATATATCCTAGTATAAATGTTTACAACATGTTTTAGAAAAGGCTAAAAAACAAACAAAACATGTCAAAACATGCCCTTGTACTTTCTGAGACCGAAGCCACCCAGCTTGAATACAAGGTTGGACTAATGCATAACTAATTTCTGATGATGAATAGGCTGATGCTAGCTGACAGGAGAAAAATCACAAGTGCCCTCCAAGTGTATTGAAACCTCCACCATGATCATGTCAGTCATGACCAAGAGGCTTTGAGCGGGTGTTAGCAGCGGGGCTCCACCAGGCGAGAGATGACAAGCAATGGGACAAAGCTAAGCAATGAACATGGCCAAGATGCATTTCTACAAATAACAAGCAGCGATTTGTTCTTATGAAGCGAAATGATTTTATGTCAGAGTCCACAAATTGAGGTTGGATTTAAATTGAAAGATTAGTTGTCATTTTGTTTTGGTTAACTACAACAACAAAAAATAAATAAAATAGGAATGTTCAAAACCAATTTTTTTTTCAAGATCGATACCAATACGAGTACTCAACTCTTGATTAATGACTGATGCTGATAACAATAGTACTTTCAATACATATTATATATATATATATATATATATATATATATATATATATATATATATATGAGGTGTCAAAGGTGTCAAATCCTGGTCCTGAAAGTAAAAACCCTGCCACAGTTTGGCTGTAGCCCCTGGTGCTAGCTAGCCAACTAACTCCCTAGCAGGTTAACGCGCACCATAGGAATTAGCTAGGGAGCAAACATGAAGGGAAAAATGCAAACCATTGCCAGATCAAAGGTGGCAAATCCAGTTCCAGAAAGTAAAAACCCTGCCACAGTTTGGCTTTCAGCCCCAGGTGCTAGCTAGCTAGCTCCCTAAGCAGGTAAATGAGCACCATGGGAGCTAGCTAGGGAGCTAGCTAGCAAGCACCCGGGGCTAAAGCCAAACTGTGACACGGTTTTTACTTTCTGGAACTGGATTTGCCACCTCTGCTCTTGAGAGGCTGAAATCAGAGGTTTTGGACAATTTTAAGTTAAAGTTGTTGAGTAGTTTATTAATGATCTATTCCGTGTTGTTAATCAATTCATTTTGACAACTCTACTATCAACTAACGACCTTGAAATGAGTCCTGGTATTGGCACTCGCCCATCCCTAAAATTAATAATAATAATAATTCACAATAAACAGTAATGATTTTTACTGATGCCTACAACCTAACAATTCTTTGGTCAGCTGTCAGCACCTGCCTTTGTAGTTTGCTGCACAAGAAGGAAAAAAAATGATATTATAGTATTTTGGCAGCGGCAGAAGACTCCTGCCAAGACTAATCTCATGTGAATGCGCATCTCAGCAATGTAGAGAATAAAAGTACTCATCAAAACTCCACGAAACATCTTCAACGAGAGCATAATGAGCAGAGAAAATCAATCACCATTGATTGACGAGTCGCTGTTGGAGTCTTTGCTATAGCTGCTCACTAACTAATTTGAATTTGTGATGGGATTCATTCAAAAGTGTTTATACCAGATTTGAAAGACTAAAACAAAAATAATGACACAAATAATACTCGATTAAATGGATTCACGCGGAACAAAAGCACTCTCGGGATATATGGTCGACTCAAGATGTCACCACAGATGTCCTTTTGTTTATCACAATTACTGGCGCTTGTTTTGAAGTGCAAAGCAGCAAGAGGAGGCACTAGGAAAAAACACCACGCATACTTGTCTGCAAAAGTATTGGAACGGTGAGTCCAATTACTTTATTTGTACTGTGGATTAAAAGCATTTGATATTTACATCAAAAGATGAACATGAGCCAAGAAATGAATATTTGAGCATTTATTTTCGGCTATTTAGACCCAGAACTGATACACAAGGGAGATTTTGACGTCAAACACAAATGTTTTCAGTGTACAGCAAGAATAAAGGATTCACTCCTCCCTTTTCCAATACTTCTTTTTTTTTTTTTTTTTTTAATAATCAGAGGCTATAGAAAATATAATACAGCCTTGCTCTTATTTTCCCAGATCATATACAGAAGAGTCTTCCTTAGACCTTTAAGGTTACAAGTTCAAGCTAAAGCCTAAAGCTGCATATCTGGGAAGCTCTACTGTAGAGGCAAAAACATCCTCAGGTCCTGTGAAAAGTCGCATCCCAGACTTGGAAGCATGTGGAAAGAATATAAATGGTGTTCTTTGCCTGAATACCTCAATTCACTTGATATATATTTACCTGCGAGTGGAGTAATCAAACTCAAAAGTTTCAATATATACAAAGGTGTTGCACTTTCGGGAAAGTGGAAAATGAGACCTTTGACAAATAAAACAATACCACTCGAAATGGAGTTTCTACTTTCAAATTGCTGTCCTGATTTTTTGTAAGATACAGTGGGGCTTATGTTACAAAACAATAGGAGTGCCCATAGAGACATGTTAAAATACTGCATTGCCTATACTCTAATTATTGCATCTGCCTTTATTGCTTATCCTGGAGATCACGACTGTTCTGCGTAATAGGTCTGTAACTATATTTCTACTTTTATGTTCCATCAAGCAAAACAAGCAAATGATTAAAGTTGTGGTTGTTATAAAGACTAACAACAATTAAATTGTCTCTGTCAAAGACTACCTCGTATAGATATATACAGTAGATACTTATTTTTTTCTCCTGTGGGAAATGAAATCCCTTCTCATTTATGTTGCATTATTGCAGCTTTTAAACTGCCCACCCAATTTTTAATTCAGAGCTTATACTCAAGTCCACGTGGAGAGCAGAAATGGCTCTTGATGTTTGTACGTCTAAAGTCAGATGTGTTTTTGCTGCTTGGTTAGAGTTTCCCTGATGGCAGAATCTTGTTACTAACCTTGTTAGTGCAGTGCTTGGCTTTCCCAGGTTGAAATCCCCTAAGAGCACATTGCAGTGGACTGCCTGTTGCTCTCCAACCATCATCATGCCGGAAAGCTCCTGCAGCAGATAGAGGAAGGAGGATATTATTTGGCTATGAACGCCATTTGCAGGAAGCAGTGTCGAGATGCATCATCGTGGTTTTACAGGCAGGATGCTCTGTTCTGGTTAGTAGATGGTTAGGCCCGGCTAGTTATTTCATTTCATTTAGGATCATTCCGGTATTATATAAAGTAGCATCAAGTGCAAAGTAGAGAGATTTTAACAATTATAAACGGTTACAATGGTCACATAAAGAAGGAAAAGTACGGGTCCCAGGACTGATCCTTGAGGTACTCCACAAGATACATTACAGTATTTGGATTGTTTGCTGTAGGTTTCATTAAACTGTCTTCTGTCTTTTAAATAACTCGTGACTCATTGTTGTGCAACACCTCTTAGACCGTATTTTATAATATTTCTTACTAAACATGTTTCTTATCCATGGCTGTGGTAACTTCTTCATTTAGCTCCAAAAAGTCAAGAAATTTATGTTTGATATAGTATTTCTCTGTAAACAATGGTTCTTGCCAAAACAACGGTTTTCTTTTTAAACAATGCCCCACATTTTGGGTAGGAGCAGCAGTGCATCAATGCGCCCATGTCAAATGTGCCAAATGTTCACTGCCAATGCCAAAAAATTTAATTGGATGCTGCGTTTGACTCTTTGGTGGATTGGATGATTGAGGATAACAAACAAAGAAACAAGGCAAACCATAGTTGTGTTGGCAACTTTACAATTAACACTTTTAACATATTGTCAGCACTCAGCAAATAGTAGAAGTACTATACACAGACACAGTAGTCTTGCAGAGCTGCTAAATGTTATGGATTTTGTTACAGAAATCACTAAATGCCAAATTGTTGTGGCCCACTTCGGCTAGCTAGCTTATGTGGCTAAACACGACGCAGAGCCGCAATTTCATTTCACGTCCGGTGTCGACACAGCACAAGCCACTAAATCTTCGCCTCCATTACTACACTTCTGACTATATTGTTATCATGGAACGAGGACGGGGAGAAAGACATGATGAGGAACCATGCTAATTTTTAAGCTAGCATGACGGACATGTAGGCGGTGAAACTCCGTAATAAGGTGATTCAGTACACTTATCAAGTTGCCTTTTTGGGGAACGTTTTGCGTGATATAAAATAGCTGGTCAAAAACTTCAAATTAACTTTGTTATTGCTTAACACATTTTCTCAACATGTTCGGTTCACCTTTTACTCTGGGAACCCTTCTCTGATTGGCTGACAAGCCTCAGTTCGAAATATCCACCAATAAGCATGTATGGGCCAAAATTCCAAGTTGCTATTCAAAATGATCATGATGTTGTTTGGTTGGTTGGTACTGGAAGTTGGCAAGTGACATTTGCGAGAGTGTAACTGACCATTTTCAGACTTCCAAATGGGTTTGAAAATGCGACAGCCACAGTGAGTTGCACAGGTGCTGCAATAGTCTTGTGCTTGCGGCTGAAATGTTTTTTTTTAATATATATTTTTTTTATCAAGAAAACAATTCAACCTCATGTGTGCTTGTGCGGTCTGACTGGGTGCAATGAATCTTTACATCAAAATTAGATTGCGATCTTGCTATATGCCCCTCCTGAGTCAGCATCTGCTCCCAAACGTGCTGCAAAACAATACAAGCCAGTCTACTGTAGTGTATAAGGTGGCTGTGCCGTTAACTGAGTTTTATGACCTCAATCAAAAATGTGTACTGTTTGCTTTTAAAGCAAGCTTGATTTTGTCCTGAAAGTAATTCACAGGCCTATTAGACCTTTAGGACCAGATCCTGTCAGGCAGTATACTGTAGGTGCCTCGTTATTTGCTGTTATTTGTTAATACGTTGATTTTCTTATGCAAACGACTGCAATGTCTTGCATGTCATTTAAAGCACATGGCAGTTTCAATACAGAAATAATCCCCCGTTTTCCCCAACTAAAACCGTATTATTGTTTTTAATCATAGCCTGCCAGATAACTGCAGGCATTTTAATTGTGCAGCATTTGGCCACAGTCACACTGTTTCAGCCTACACTCTATCGCAGTAGGTAAATAGACAAGAGATTTAGTTTACATCACTATTGCATTGCCATGTTCGAATACGGCAATGCAGATGGGACTCAATTACGACGAGCAAAAAAAAAAAGAATGTCGAAAGAAGGCGTTGCCAAGCTAAAATAAAACAATTGGCATATTTGGGACTATTGCAATCGTTGGTACTGCATCTCAACATCTCGTAGAAATCCCCCGATGCCATATAAATATGCGCACTATAGGAGCTGTGAGGGGTATAGGGTGGGATGTCTGGCCATTGTACATTGATGCAAATGCCGCATGACATGCAATCTTCGAAAAAGTCAGCTTGGATTGGCCTACCTGTGACGCTAACGAGGACAAATGGTATAGAAAATGGATGAACGGATGGGTGGTTAAGACCTTCCTCCTTATTCCCACCACTTTGTTTATGTCTTATCTATTATCCTTTTGTCAATATTATAAACCATAACTACTGATCCTGGCTAAGTGACGCTATTTCTCCTAATTTTCAGACGGATACCAGAACAAGTGCTCAACTCTTGAGTAGTAATTGATAAGATACCAAGTACCGTTACATAGAATTTCCTCTGCAAAAAACAGACAGATCATTTTATCCAGAAACCAGGTCAAAAATTGCACAAATGGTCACGAATCCGCAGTGGAGTGAATTCAAGGACTAAATTATTTATATTAGCAAGGGAACGATCCCAAAAGAGCATTTTTGCCTAAAATTGCATGATATTAATGGCAATTTTCAATTCTTCTAATTCTGCATTTTTTAATTTTTGATTGTAAAATGGCTTCCTGTATGGCTCATATATTAGGGCTGGGCGATATAAACGGTATATTCAATACTAGAAAAATTCCCGCGGAAATTTTGAATGGGACTGCTGACTCTTGTAAATGAGCTGAACAGTTTAAAATTCAAACGACTGGAATCGGTCAAGAAATGTGGAAGTTAACCATAATCAACATCAACTAAAAGTATCTCACTGTCCCTTTAAGAAAAATGCACTTTCACGCACACACATTTGACTTGGAGACGTCACGCACCCACATTCCATTGATATTGTATGAGAGACGCACACCTCCAACAAAAGCCTCTCACGACTTAACGGTTCAAGATATAGATTCGTGTTCACACTTTTTTAATCGGATGAAAAATGACCAAATTAGAGCAGGTTGAAAACTAATGATTTATCCAAAATGAAGAGGAAAAAGGAGGCGAATTTAACATGGAAAAGATAGGCGAGTTAGTCCGACTTCTCCTCGCTTAAAGTGAAAATAAAGATACTAAATGACATCTTAGCCAAATAAAAGTTAGTTTGTCTGAAAGAAGAGACTTGTCACTACAAAATGTGAGAATTTGATGTCTAGTGAGCAAAGATTGTGGCCATGGTGACGAGTTGAAGTGAAACTTTTGGAAATAGAATTCTATTTTTTTGCTTCCCGCCACTCTAAGCCTAATTGCGCCACAGAGTGTGTTAGAAGACTATTTCACTCACTGTCTATGAACCCGCACAAGGGGGAGAGCTTTCATTCCTAAAAAAAGATTTCGACACTGAGCTAAAGATGGGAAAAATTGCTACAAAATGAGCTAAAATTCATATCGGTCGGATAACGTATGCGCACGCAGCGTGTCTTGGAAAAAGGTGCTTGATCTGTAATTTGTTCCCCCTTTCTCCATTCATTTCCTATGGGAGTTTTTTGGGAGTTTTTTGGGAATTGCGTCGCCATGGTAACTCGGAATTCCTAGAAAAGTAATGCCGCACCGAGTCAGATCGAGCCGCATCGTTTGATACCTCATTTGTCCCGGTGCGATCTACGGTACGGGCCGCATTTTTGCGGAAAAATCTGGGGATTTTCTAGGGTGGAGAGTAATATGTGCTGCTTTCAGCAGTCCCATAATAATGTATAAATTTTGCCGAAAGTAGAGATTTTGACTCTAACTTCTTACCTCGGTGGCGCATGTTGATGACGTCATCGCATAGCGCATGTTGATGACGTCATCGTATCTGCGTCCCGGTGTTGTTCAACACCGACCTTGAGCACAGCTTGTGCTCAGCGTAACAAATAAGAGTAAAAAAATAATGACAAGTGGTTCATGAAGCTTCATTTTCCATCACTATTTGCAACTATTTCAGTCTCTTTTGTTGTATAAAACTTAGACTTGTGCTGTTTACAACGGCCACTTGTACATGCCCTTGTGATCTTCAAGTGAATATTTGCTCTAAGCCAGTTATACTGTTTTCATTTATAATATCAGCAATATTTTTTGTTAGCATTATTTTTTACACCAGAGAGTGCTTTTAATTTCGATTTGAGATTTGCATAATAAATGTTGCTATCCAAAGTTAAACCCATTTAGCTTCTATGTAAACCAGTAAACAAATTATTTATTTAAAAAAAAAAAAAACACTTAAATCTATACCGTGATGTGTATACCGTTACCGTGAAGTACCTTTATTGTCAGTATTTAATAATTTTTAAAAAATGTTTTAATTTGTGATTACTGCGAATACACGCTAATGATTTCTCATAATAATTTGGAAATACCCTAAAATACATAATATAAATTTCAACATGCAACACTTTATTCCTATAAATGTCTGCAAGAAGTTACATTTTCAAATGATCAATTCCACAACATTCCCTGGAGATCACAATGTCCCATCACTTGCAGAAGATTACCAGAGTATTTGATGGTATAATTGAGAGTTTAATCAATTCTAAAAAAAAATAATAATAATAAAAATAATCCGTTAGTGACAGCCCCAGTTCTTTGGCTCAGTGAATGTTTGGAAATGCTCATGTTAAAACGCGTACACTTACTCTGTTGGAAGCTTGTTTTCTACAACTTGGAATCAGAACAGGCGTGCTCAGATCTAGTCTGTCAACAGCCCACTGACTGAGGATATCAACATGCTTGGAATGCGCTCAAAGAAAATTTAGATTAGTGCCAGATTAGTGCTACAACGAAAAAAGAAAAAGAAAAAACTAAATAAATAAATATGGTAGAGGGTGGCCTGGTGCTTTATTTTAATCAGAAGCTTCTGTTGAATTGATTGGAGACAGCGTCCTCAGTGACACCAGCAAAATGTTTACATCAACACAATGTTACGCAGCAGAATGAGGGTAGACAAAAGGGGGCGTGTAAATGGGTAACAATCTTTTGCAATCAGCACGGTTGCCATCTTCCTGTTACCAGGCTGCACGGTTAGACCTTGGAATTGCCTTGATGTCTATCAGCGAAGGCCACAAACAGGCCGAACGGACGGACATGATAGGAAGGCTCTCGCTTCCACTTTGATGACTTTGACTTCATGCCAAGAATGTATTAAGCATTGTTCTTAGTAAGGACGAGAGGACCACAAGCAACAACTCACAACAAATTGTCCATTGCGTAGAACGTAGAACATAGTTAGGGATGTTCAATATATTTGCTTATATATATATATATATATATATATATACAGTATATACATATACATATACATATAAAATAAAATAAAATAAAATAAAATAAAATAAAATAAAATAAAATAATAAAAAAAATAATAATAATTTGGGGGGGGCGATCAGCGTGTTTGATTTTTTTTATAACCAATCTGTAGATGGTGCAAAAACTTTTATATTCACTCTACAGTCAACCCGGCATTCATGGGGGAAAGGGAATGGCCCGGCCCACAAACAGCGAAAACCCATAAATAGCCCAATTGGTTTCAATTTAAAGACAAAAATTTTAAAAAATCTAAATAAAATGTTGATAAACATTAAATATAACATCCGTCCATTATCTGAACCGTTTATCCTCACAAGGGTTGTGGGCATGAAATGTCTTATTTTGTGAAGCTGATCAATGACATCATTGATCGATCGGGAAAATTAACGACATTACAGCCGATCACCGATTTTGCATAACATGCTAAATATCATCCGATCCTGACTCAGCCAATCAGAGGATTTTTGTGTTCTTATATTTGTAGTTTCGATCTGTTACGTTGAAATTACTAAACCCATTGATTTAAAAAATATATATTTATTGTAGACTACTTTTTATTTTATTTTTAAATATAATCTAATCAAACCAGGAAGGGAGGGAGCATGAACATCATTTTTACCCGATAAAAATGCACGAAACGCTTCTCGCTGTTCAAATTCAACAAGGAAATGGTGAGTAATTCTGCGAGAACATAATTAATTGCAGCATTCATTCGTCACAAATGCAAATTGTGAACTCACAAATACAGTGAGAATTCATCTTGCGAGGTTATACTCATACTGGTTTTGATCTAAAAAAAAAAAAAAAAAAAAGTGTTATCGAACATCCCTATTCTAAATATTTTGAAACTAAAGATAAACTCTTATTGTTTTTGAAAAGCATCATACTATAAATCATGTGAACGGGAGGACATATCGTCTTATTTGATTTGACGCGTGCAAAAATTGGAGGAAAATTAAACCTAGGATGGCCAGTTTTGGACTGTCTTGTCATTGCTGCTAGTGATGAGCATGAAAATTCTTTTAAGTGAACTGAATCTTTAGAATCAGCTCATCAAAAAGAACCGTTCAAAAGAGTGGTTCATCGCCGGCACGGACATAAAAAAAAATTAAATTAAAATAAATAAAAAATAAAACACGCAGTTAATGTTATGTTGCTACATTTGTTGTCATGAGTGTGTTTCTATCAAAAACAAAAGTACGTTTACTCACTGAATCATTCCTGAACCGGAATTGGCAACACGTTCACTCGCTGATCCGCGTTGGCTAACGCTAACAGCACGGGAGTACGTTCGCCCGTGTCCGACGCTCACTGTTGATTGGTCGTTTGCAAAGATTGACGACTGACTTCAGGAAGTGATCCGTTCGCTGAAAAGATTCGTTCTTTTTTTTTAAGCGAAACGGACGTGAACGACACAACACTAAATGCTGCTCCTTGCTGGCCTTCGTGTGCTACCGGTGATTGAAGGTGCGCTTGTTTTTGGAGGGGGGGAAAAAAATGTGCGTTTGTGCAGAAGCAATAGGAAGTGCCAGTAGCAACCACACGCACCATAGTTTAACAAGACAAACTCATTTTCGGACTAGTGGAGCGAACCCGCCCCACCCAAAATGTCCTTCTGCCTCCAGCCTCTGTCATCACAACTTCTCCAGAGCGATACTTGCTGCACTAAGTAGTCAAATCTGCTTTTTATCACGAGAGTCACTCCAGCAGCAGCCCACACGGAGCATCCAGAATTAAATTCACGGCTCATACCCTGTCACATTTCCATAGCGGGACCGATGCGGTTCGAGGAGCCCAACGCATTGAGCCGTTTCGTGCCATCGTCTGCCAAAGTCTTTGCCAGCTCGTCCGTGCGGCGTCGGGCATCGTGCTTTCCGCGGTCGTAATCAGTCACGCAGCGCAGCCTGAACACCTGGCGCTGCATGCTACATGAAAGCAAGCAGCCGTAGCCGGAGTCACACGTGCCGGAGGCACGCTCGCCGCCGCCATCAGTCATACTAAGCGGGGCCCGACCGGCCACACACAAAAAAAAAAAGCAAACAGCTCCTCGCACCCGAGTTTAAAGCTGATCAGAGCCCACATTTATCCTCGCCTCGCCTCGCCTCGTCCCTCCAGAGGGAAAGCTGATTATTATCCAGAGGAAAGCCAGGTGACATACATTACAAGATACCATTGATGTGTATCTGTGTGAGCTGCATCGGGTTCTACGCATCAAATTTAAATATTTTCTATTCATGTCGTGTAATGTGATGGTAACGGGACGTGATGCGTGTGTGGGAATTTGCAGCAGAGGCTTATTTTTTTTATACACAACATCAGTTCTTGGGATAAGAGTTCCTATTTGCTACAGCTCGGCTTTCAACTTGAGGTATGAACCCCATCAGTAATATCCTGCTCACTTTCCTTTCTTTTCTTTGATCCTTCCTCGGGTCTCCTGACGGCCTCACGACTCTGGCTGGAAGTGTTCGGTTTAGGTACGGGATTTTTTAATAGGTTTTAGGTGAACTAATGAATACACACTCACGCACACACACACACACACACACATACCAAAAAAAAAAAAAGAGAGAGAGCAATGATGATGACATGTCAAATCGGTAAAATTACCGAATGAACAATACTGAGCTCTCCGGGAAAAAAAAAAAAAGTAATATCCTACTGTATCTTATGAAGAAACGGGCGGGAAGCTCGACTAAATTGGTTTTTAAAATGTTATTTGAGTGACAGGATGATAAACCTCAGGACACTATATTATCCATTTGAAGTGTGGTTGAAAGTACTAACTCAATATTTCAGCTCGAGTTTTGATCGTTTGAAAATAGTTTAAAAAAGACATTAAAAAAACGGGTGAATAAGTTGTACTTTATTGTTTACAGGTGTTAATATGCATGAATTCATGTCTGGTTACGGATAGAAATTTACAGCACCACAAATGTGATTTCAAAGCTGGATGTTGGGTTCATAGTTAAAATGATTATTATTTTCTTTGTAAGGCTATTAGCAGGACGCAAACGCATACCAATTAGTGTTCGGCTATAAAGTTGTCATTCATGTTCGTAATGGCTGTAATATCTTTATATTGATTATACCTCACTTTCCCTTGAATGCCTTAACAACTAACGTGATCAATATTCTCATCAAGCCGCTTCAAAGGTGTGTTGTAGAGATAAACGCATCGGGTTTGAAATCTTGAATGTTATCCCTGATGATTTTTTTCTTCTTAGTGCAGCCAATTTGGAAACAATCAAATCTCGAATCCAGTTTTCAAAAGTTTGTTGGCTCACTCAAAATGGAATGAGTTTATGCCGGATGTTTTTTTGTTTTGTTTTATGACAAGTGGCCTAATAGTTGATTGATTGATTTTGTGAAGTACACACCAAGGTTGATTGCAGAACTGTGCACGTATCTAGACATATGCCAATAAATCATGAACAAATATTGTAACCTGAATGGAAAGGCCATCATCTATTTCATAAATATGATTGGCTATAATGTTTAAATTGTTATGGGTTCTGGGTTGGGTCATTGTTATATGAGGCTGATGTCAGTTGCTATGCTACATTAGCCACTCTAGATTGTCTAGATTTGTGCATCGCCCTCGCGAGAGTTACTGAATGACACTTTTGTCAGTAGCCGAGGTTTCATACAAGCTGTCTTCTATGGGTTCTGCTTCCAGCATTGCTCACTGTGGTTACTTTGTACTTTTGAGTTCTGCGTCCAGCCCGCTCAAGGTTTCTCCGTCAAGTGTTTTCTTTGAGGCCTTCTGAATTCGGCCCCGCTCTTTGTTGTTTACTTTGTATTTTTGTATCGTTAGACTCTTCGTTGTTACTTTGTATTTTTGTACCGTTAGACTCTTCGTTGTTACTTTGTATTTTTGTACCGTTAGGCTCTTCGTTGTTACTTTGCATTTTTGTACCGTTAGACTCTTTGTTGTTTACTTTGTATTTTTGTGCCGTTAGACTCTTTGTGGTTACTTTGTATTTTTGTACGGTTTGACTCTTTGTTTTCCAACGGCCTTGTCTGGATCCCGCGCCTCACGTGACATAAATACGACTAAGATCTTGTTCTGACGATCCGTCATCGTGTAGCAATATTATTATTATTATTATTTTATATATAATGTGACCTTGCTGGGGCGTCCCCTGAAAAGAGAAGCCGAAACCCAACAACTCTTGTTTGTATAAAACATACCACAGGCTACTAGTGATTAGTGACGGTACCAATATCCGTCTAGAAGGATGATAACCGATATTGTTGAAAAAAAAAAAAAAAACTCATACAATGGCTAAGTCAGTCAACTGACCTGAATCCGACTGAACATGCATTTCACGTATTGTTAATTTAAATTGGTCCCTAAAATTCCGTCACCGTTCCCCTAATTCTGATATAAATACCTATCACTTTCCTTTCCTTTCTTTGGTCCTTCCTCGGGTCTCCTGACGGCCTCACGACTCTGGCTGGAAGTGTTCGGTTTAGGTGAGCGGTATGGGATTTTTTAAATAGGTTTTAGGTGAACTAATGAATACACACTCACGCACGCACATACACGTACAAAATAAAAATAAATAATAATAAAATAAAAATAAAAGAGAAAGCATTGATGATGACATGTCAAATCGGCAAAATTACCGAATGAACAATACTGAGCTCTCAAGAAAAAAATAAAATTAATTAAAAATAAATAAATAAATACCTATCTACCAACATTCTTGTGTCTGTACATAAATGGGGGATCTCTAATAAAAAATATATATATTTAAAACAACGACATAAACCAATTATGTAGACTGATAAAATGCCTGGCAAACAACCTGACATGTTCATCCACAGACTCAAGTAATGGAAGGGGACATTTGGAGTGCCTTGATTGATGGAAATGACACGGAAATCCCATCTGAGAATTACCGGCCCATCTCATCGTCTTGCACTATTGACTTCTAACTCCCAATGCAATCACGAAATGAAGCTTGATGTGTTTGGCGGGGGGGGGAAAAACGGGAAAATAAAATGGCGTATGTGTACGGTTATATGTAAGCTTTTTTAAGTACTGTATTTTTTGGGGAGATATGAAAATGCTCAACAAAGACTGGATATAAAGTAAGGGTTCATTCATAATTACTCATCAATATATTTCAATATATTTTTATGGAACCAACTCAAACCCCTCCTCGCGTCCAAACGCATTTTTTGCGACACTACCCGAGATTGAATAAAAATACGTTGCAACTCTCAAGCTTATTCACTTCGTCGAATGAATGTATCATTAGCCGCAGATTTAGATGTTGTGGTTTTGACAAACCAATCTTTTTGTGCGACATCGATGGTTCATTAACAAACCTAAATAGTGTGAACGCTTTAATAGCGGAACCGCTGTTGCTTATTGGACTCATCTCAAAATGTGTGGTTAGCGATTTTATTGGATAATAAAAAGTATCCAACCTCTCTGTGCCCAAGTGATTTCTTCTCATTAATTTATTGCTAGCTGGCTATCAGCCAACGTTCTTGTAGAGAGAGCCTTCTTAATAAGGTTACAGCATAATAACAGTTGGGGTTGCTTTTTGCTCCCATGGTTACCCTTCATCAGTAATATATAGGATTGGACGTAATGCTGGTTTAGTTAGATTTTTATCATTTGATTATGATCCCTCCAGGAAAAATTAAGTTTATACACTAACCACAGACCTGGACATTATACGGCCAGCCTATCCTGAGTAACTGACTGGCCTTCGCCAAGTCGTTATGTAGTCAAAATAAGACGTGAAATATGTGGTGCTTTTAATCTGAAAGTGGGCAGTACAAGCAAATAAGAGCAACGACTTGTCTTCGGCGCTTGTTGCCAAATCAGTGACTTTGTTGGCGTCTTTAGCGACATTTATAGCCCTCGAGGGACTGCTTCACAAAAAAAAAAAAAAGCGGCCGCGGTGATGATGCCAACAAAATAACAGTAGCGAGATTCTTATTTTTGTGCACGGTGAAGGGAGGAGGGAGAGTTTGCCCTGATAATGATAGACCCAACTTGAAACAGCTAGCGATATACCGTATGAGTTAGCAGTCAGTGCTCATGACAAAAATAATGAACGCTCTTGACATTTTTTGTGAATATTTAATTATATTTTTCAAAAATACTTCATCTTCGTTTAGTATTGTTATTTATTTATTTATTTTTTTAATCCTTCCAGTTTATCTCATGGCCACTTTGAAAAATGTCCCGCCCCTTTTCTACTCTTTCCCTTTTTTTGTTGTTGTTGAAAACGAGAGAGGTTACACCTTGATGAGGCGCAAAAACGATTGCCGCATTGCTCAAGGTCACCTCGACAGGAGTCAAGAAGCAGACCGGCGTCTTTCCAACTTGCCAATTATTTTTTGACTGAATCCACACTCAGAGATGAGTTACGACAGCCCCGAATGTACACTTTGGTGGAGAAGCTGTGTTGTGCCATTGAGAAGACATTTTAGACATTACACATTAGAATGTCATATACACAGATAAGACCATTCTTACAGTCTCATTTATAGCTGTCAATTTTTTTATTTATTTTTTAGAGCTGTCAAATTTAATCGATTAATCAACATGTAATCGATTATCAAGTTAATCGACAACTATTTTAATAATCGGTTAATCGTTTAGATTACACATTGTTTACTTAAAATTGTACTTTGCTGAATTTAAGTTTTGTTGGTTTTTATCACAAAAAAACTATTTGGGGGATAAAAATCATTTTGAAATATACCTTGATGTGAAATAAATTGTTATCCGATTATCGATGGAATAATCGATAGAATAATCGAAATGTTGACAGCCCTCGTATTATTATGGGTTTAGGATTCCAAGTTGCATTTTCAGATTACAACATTCACAAGGCTCTAACGTCAAGGTTGTTAATTGAAGCACTTTATCCAGGTGTTATCCATTCTTGCTTGAGGCTTCAGCTCATAGGGGAACTCAATCTGCTACTCCGTGAGATCTGACCTTCAGGGTTAATTTCCTATTCCTCAATTTCCTCTTCACTGCGTATAATAAGTAGACATGGATTCCGGTTGTGCTTTTCTCCATGGATCCGATACCTTCTTTATTGTTTATGTGCACACAGGTACACTTTTTGACGGAAGCCAAGTTGTCGTCTAGCTGTTGGATATTTCGAAACAAAAAATTCAACATTGAAGATTTATGGGGCCAGCTAATCACCAAACATTTCCCAAAAATCTCATTCTAGAAATGAATCCAGAAATGAATCAAGGGGGCCCATCAGCAGGTTCATCATAAAACAATTACAATGCACATGAATAATGTAAACAAGCTCACACTTAAATGCGCCAACACAAAATTGGAGGCACTTGTGGCTTGGTGTTGACAAAAACTTGAAGAGGATTCAAGAGTTGACCCTGGTTTGAAGTCTTTCCGTCCATTTTTAAAACCTCTTATCCTTTCTTCCACTGGCCGGGTATTGCGGTCTGAATCGATTGCATTGTAATCATTTGTATTCCCATAGCAACCCGCACAGCACCGGATTACCGCAAAAATCATTCCCTGCACACCTTCCTTGGATTACTGAACATTTGCAACCATGCACGTACCTACAGTAAATGCATACGACTATTTGAAGCAGTTGTGGACTCATTCTAGCTTACATCGTTTTTTTAAGGTATAGAATTTCCCAAAAAACAAAAAATGGTAGACACCTGCATCTCGCATGCATCTGTGCATTCTTAGAGGTGCCGACATGGAACATTTCATCCATTCTGGTAAACCATCCGAAAGTGCAATCGCTTGCTTCACGCTTTAGTAAGAATCCAGTGAGTACAAACAAGTCAACAGTGATATTCATTTATCCTTCACGTGGGGTCCCACTCAGTCGGCCATGTAATGCCGGCGGCTTTGAAAGAATCTGCTCTGGTTAAGCCTTTCACAAATATTCCATTTGACGTGTTCGAGTGAAAGTTGCTGCTTCGGAATAAAAATCTTGGTGTATACAATATATGAACAAAAATGTGTAAGGAGAAGCAAATTCTGACTGCAAATTTTCTGACTCAAACTTGACTTGGACTCGTACTTTTGTGACTCAAACTTGACTTGGACTCGTACCTTGATGACTCAAACTTGACTTGGACTCGTACTTTTGTGACTCAAACTTGACTTGGATTCGTACCTTTGTAACTCCAACTTGACTTGGACTCATACCTTTGTGACTCCAACTTGACTTGGACTCGTACCTTTGTGACTCCAACTTGACTTGGACTCGTACCTTTGTAACTCCAACTTGACTTGGACTCATACATTTGTGACTCGGACTTTACTCAGACTCGTACCTTTGTGACTCAAACTTGACTTGGGCTCGTACCTTTGTGACTCCAACTTGACTTGGACTCATACATTTGTGACTCGGACTTTACTCAGACTCGTACCTTTGTGACTTAAACTTGACTTGGACTCGTACCTTTGTGACTCCAACTTGACTCGGACTCATACATTTGTGACTCGGACTTTACTCGGACTCGTACATTTGTGACTCGGACTTTACTCGGACTCGTACCTTTGTGACTCAAACTTGACTTGGACTCGTACCTTTGTGACTGCAACTTGACTTGGACTCTTACCTTTGTGACTCAAACTTGACTTTGACTCATACCTTTGTGACTTAAACTTGACTTGGACTCATACATTTGTGACTCGGACTTTACTTGGACTCATACATTTGTGACTCGGACTTTACTTGGACTCGTACCTTTGTGACTCGAACTCGCACCTTTGTGACTCGAACTTGATTTGGACTTGTACTTGTGACACCAACTTGACTTGGACTCGTACCTTTGTGACGGCAGCTGGATTTGGACTCATGCCTTTGTGACTCGAACTTGACTTGGACTCGTACATTTGTGACTCGAACTTGACTTGGACTCGTACATTTGTGACTCGAACTTGACTTGGACTCTTACCTTTGTAACTCCAACTTGATTTGGACTAGTACCTTTGTGACTTAAACTTGACTTGGACTCGTACTTTTCTGACTCAAACTTGACTTGGACTCTTACCTTTGTAACTCCAACTTGACTTGGACCCGTACCTTTGTGACTCCAACTTGACTTGGACTCATACATTTGTGACTCGGACTTTACTTGGACTCCTTTGTGACTCGAATTCGCACCTTTGTGACTCGAACTTGATTTGGACTTGTACTTGTGACTCCAACTTGACTTGGACCCGTACCTTTGTGACTCCAACTTTACTTGGACCCGTACCTTTGTGACTCCAACTTGATTTGGACTTGTACCTTTGTGACGGCAGCTGGACTTGGACTCATGCCTTTATAAACTTTGTGACTCCAACTTGATTTGGACTGGATAAAGGTGGGTTTGACTACAGCCCGGCTTTATGAACGTCAACCGAGTTCTCCTACAAAGCTGGCACCTTTCCCTTAGTTTAACAGCTGCTTTCCTTTCTTTTTAATTAAGTATAAAGTGATTTGTATGCAGATTTGCAGCGCGTTGGTGTTGCCACCGAATCTAATTGCAAAAGTCATACTGATTTAGCTTATTATTACATTTATCTGATCAAGTCGCTTACTCCCAACAGTGCCGGGTTGGGAGTCGGGGTTGTTGTAGGGACACTTGCCTTACAACAGCATGTTTATCGTCAAGTGTGTGTCAAGCAGAAAATGTACAACATGCAGGTAGACCTCTTCCAGTTATTCCAGCCCGTCAATGAATAATTGAAAACATTCAGTAAACAAAAGCATGCTGCCTTGGGAAAGTGTTTTTGGATTACTACGGTTCATTGAACTTTGTCGCTACACGTGTCAAGGGACACATGCTGGTCACTTGTATAGTGTTTGCTTTGCAGATTTGATAAATAGGTAAGAAATGTTCGCATAGCACATTCAGCAGCAGGTCAAGAGTGTTGTTTTGTTTGTGTGTGTGAAAACTCCGGAAGGAATATAGGTTGAATTTTTTTTTGTAACTTGGAAATTGCAAAAGAATGAGAGCCAATAAAATCCAAAGGGGGGTCACCCGAGGTGCTAAAACTCCTCACAGCAGCAGCAGAACCTGCCTGATGGCTTGCCAGGTACTCCAGTTGATTTCTTAGTCCAAAACCTTAAATTCTAAAACACATTGGAATCGCCAAATGAATTTCTAGGAATAAAGCCCTCAATTTTAAATCTGAGATATCACTTATTACACCCCTCTTCATTAAAGTTCAGAGAATGCTTAAAACCCGTTGGCAGTATTTTATTTTGAAATGGCTTGGTCAGAACCAACAAAAAGCCAAAAAATGGTCACAATAACGCCTAGGGGTTAAAGGGTGAAACGGAAGCAACCCACAAAAAAAAAATGCAACAAAACTGATCTTTCAGAAAGATATTGATCCAAAACACACTGCCAAAACAACAAAGGAGTTCATCAGGGGGCAAGAAGTGGAACGCCTGTCGATTGACTTGGCAGTCTAATACTGGCAAAATCAATCTGCAGCTTTAAAATCCCATAGCGCATACATTTTACCCGCTAACGTGAGAAACGACCCAAAATAACTCACGGAAGCTGTGGTGAAAGCCTGTGTGTCATCTAAGCTGTTCTCATTGAGATGCACGGTTAATATAAAAAGTGTACACACCCCTATTCAAATGCCAGGTTGGAGATTACTGGGGAACTGACGACTTAACCGAGGAGGAGGAGGAGGAAATTCTGAACATTTCCACATACTAATCAGTACTACCGCAGAAAGAAAAAAAATGTTACGGAAAGCCAACTAGATCATCTGAGTTTCATTTGGGAAGACACTTTCTGGTTACTCTCATTTGACAGTAGTGTGAATGTGAATATTATAATACAGCCACATCCCCAATCTTAAGAGGGTGTGCAAACTTGTGCAATTGTTAATTCTTACTTTCCCCTCATTTTTTAGCGTCATGTGCAGGCTATAGGTCATATAAATGGTGGAAAAAGTTTGATTACTATTTAGATGGTCTCATTTTTTATATCACAAAACAGCAGGGGAGTATAGACTTTTTATATTATACGAGCTGTAAATTTGCCAAAACCCAAATTGTTTTCATTCTACAATGAAAATAAGAAACGAGCCTTATTGTTCAAATAAAAATAAAAGTTACTCTTTTTTTCTTTCTTAATTTTTTTTTTCTCCACTACCAAAGGCATTGTTTTTATATGAGAGGCCTTATTACTTCCCTGACATATTTAGCTCCAATAAAATAATTTGGCAAGTCCCCCAAAATTCAGAGGAGATTAAATATCTTCATATTTGATTAAGCGGACTTTTGGGGGCATTCGTTTCATTCTTGTATTATTGTTTCTTCCATCAACTGTCAACGGTATATTACCAGAACATTACCCAGACAGCTTTAGCAGGTGGGAGTTAAAAATTACATTTGACTTATTTTGTTTCTGTCCTAAATTGTTAACAGAATCTTATTGTCAGGTGGCTCTGGGCTCATATTACACGTCTGTGAGGAATCCTAACAAAATTCCGGCAGGCTAACATAACAAGCAAATAGACCACCAGGGAAAAAAACGCAATAAATTGATCATTTGGCTGCCAATAATTATATCTTGCATACAGGCAATCTAAAAATGACAGATAAAATTGGAAAAACAACAGTAAGAAAAACAGAAAGTTAATTAATTAGGCAACATGTCCCAAATGTAAATGACTTGATAGCAAGGTTTGAGCTTGTGTCGAATAACAACAACGAGCTAATGAGATCCAAGGGATGTATCATCAACAAAGATATTAACGTTCAATTTTAATTGGCACTGTCAAATTATTTACAGTAGTAACATTATTGTTGGTGTAGTTTGCAGTGGAGCTGCTGTTTACACAATGCAGTGGTTCTTAACCTGGGGTTCAATCGGACCCCCAGGAGGTCGGCGAGTCAGTCTCAGGGGTTCGGCCGAGGTTAAGACGCACACATCACTCAAATCAATCGAGCTGAACGGAAAAACTAAAATTCCAAACACTATTTCGTCAATGAAATAAAATAAAAACGAAAATAATTTTAAAAAACGAAAACTAACTGAAACGACATTTATGTTTACAAAACTAACTAAAAATAACTATAATTATAGCAAAAATTTCTTATTTATTAATTCAATGCATGAGCCTTTGGGGATGATTTTAAATGTGATTTTAAGTAGATTTATTTCGATATTAACCGGAATAAGGACGTTTGAAAGTGTGTCACACAAAAGTGACGTCATCTCGCGGCAGCCCGCTAGGTATGAAATGTGTGACTTTTTTCATTTTATCATGGTGTTTATTAATAAATATTGCGCAGAATTAATGCACAATAAAAAATAATAATATTAATAATAATACTGAAACTAACTCAAACTAAGCATTTTTTTACATAACCACCCTAAAAACTAATTAAACCTAATTCAATTAAAAATTAAAAAAAAACTCACTAAATTAACTAAAATGAAAATTCCAAAACTATAATAACCCTGGTGGCCGTCAATGACTGTAGGTGCGCTTTTTGGCCTGTCGGTGCTTCAGAGAAGTTGCTCGTTGATGACTTTCCTTTCTTGGAATTCTTTCAGCAAGTTCTTGGGAGAGCATTTAGGCTAAGTAGGCTTTTAAAAACTCGAGGTCGTAACCCTTTACCCAGACCTGAAAGGAGGAAATGGGATTGTGCTGCTGCCTCTTTCCCTCAGGAACAAAACTCACAAACATTTCTTATCGCTTATCTTTAATGCAGAGATCTCTTTGCAAACACATCCAGTCACAAAAAGCAGAAAATGAAATCAAAATCGCTTTTCCGGCCTTTTGATTCTGTCAAATAAGATTACATTACTCATTGGATTGACGCCTTTTTAGCCTGTGTGAAGAAATGACGGTAGAAAAGAATGCAATTGTTACGAGTGTGAAATGTTGAGTGCTTTAGGTTTACTGTCACCTGAGGCGAGCTATTTTTAATTTGCCAACAAAAGCGCTGTTTCTTTTCTCTTTTTTTTTTCATCTTCCTTTCTTCCTCTGTCGCCAGAACAGTCTGAGCCCCAGGAACTGAGCCCTTCATTTGCATGACAGGTATTGGTAGATCAGGTGCGCAATTGTAGACGGCAGGCCGGCAGCCCTTTTTTTTTCTCTCTTTGTTATTGTCGTGTCGAAAGGATTTGCAAGACTTTGCAATGTTGCTGTCGAGCAAATTTTTTTTCCCGATTTCTGTAATTGGTGTTTGTGTTGGAAAATAAAAACAGAATCTGTGTAATGTGCAGATAAAATTATTATCTCCTTTTACGTCCACTTTGTTTTCCCACTGTGTCATGTTTGTTTATTGAGTGCATCATTAGTGCATCTTATTAACTCATTCACTGCCATTGACGGCTATAAACGTCAAAAAACTATTTCTATCCGTTTAACATTTTTTTCCCCCACTTTTGTTAACAAGAGTATGAAAACCGAGAGTAAAAAAAACATATTGTACATTTAGAACAGATGTAAAATTTGTGATTAATCGTGAGTTAACTAGTGAAGTCATGCGATTAATTACAATTAAAAATTTTAATCGCCTGACGAGAAGATTATTAAAAATTAGGGGCGTGAGGCGATAAAATTTTTTTTTTGCGTAATTAATCGCATGACTTCAATAATTAACTCACGATTAATCACAAATTTTATATCTGTTCTAAATGTACAATAAAAAAAATTCTAGGTTTTTATACTCTTGTTAACAAAAGTAGAAAAAAATGTTAAACTAATATTTTTTGACGTTTATAACCGTCATTGGCAAGTATATTTTAAATATTTATGTATCCCGGACATTAAGAGTGCCAAGGATGTCGCGTGTAATGAGAATGGTCATGTGTGTGCATGAGAAGAAATGAAATGTGGCCTTTTCTGTCAGACATTACAAAACAGGGAAATGACATCCATGAGTCCAGGAGGCATCATTTGGTTTTATTACGCAACATAAAACCTTTAATGGTTAATGAAGCGGTATTAGCTTGAAAAAAAAAAAAAAAAAGCATAAAGGAAAGAATAGAAATAATGTTTTTATTTAGACACATTGCAATTCGTCTGGTTTAATTGGCTCCATGTACTGTATGTCGTTGTTGCACTAAAGGTTTTCAACATTGTTCTCAGTGAATAATTAGAAGTTGCAAATGAGAATTTAATTCTCATTTGCATATCCACTGGAGATAGACTGATGTTTTTTTTTTGTTTTTTTTTTCAGGGTCGATCCCGATTAATATTGTTTGAGGAGGAATAGCTAATATTTGGAGCCGATGGTCACTTTCGCTAAAAGGAATAATATTGGCGTCATAATAAAAAAATTATATAAAATTGACAATTATTATTGTTTAATATTCCCAGGGTGAACAGCATCTCTTATAAATAACTTTTTAAAAAAATTATCTATTATCGTCCGTCAGATTTTTTTTTTTTACCGATATTTGTCAAAATGCTGAATATCGACCCTGATCGTCCCAGTCGATAATCAGTCTCTTTGTTATATTCACTCAAATGTCAGTTATCCTTAAAGTTAACACAGGCTAATAATACTTTTTTCATTTTGCTTAAAAGTTGAATTTGTTACATGACCAAGCTTGTAACTCCATTTATTTATATATTAAATATATTTTCCCCATTCAAATCAAGTAAAATGTCTCACCCCACTTTCTGGTAGCTGTTTTTTTTTTTTTATATAAAGAAAAGTAGTACTGTGATGCAAAATAATAACCTGGTTTAACTGTGTGTACTGTAGTATTTGTGAGTTGGATGCGTGCCTTTTAGGGGCACGGCCTATTGATTGGCGGGAGTATCTGGAGTCATTTTCACCACTTACCCAAGTGAGGATAAGCACTTCGGATAATGGATGAAAGGATAGTTCACAGTGAGCGTCTGGGTGTGAACGTGCAGCAGCTCCTTGAGAGTGTTTTCATTTTCGTTTTATTTGACTGTTTGTCCTGGTCTATAAACAGTGAAGTGCATTGGCAATTTTGTTTCTCCTTGACCACATGCTAGGGCAGAGGTCACCAAGGACCACGAGTAGCACAGTTCATAGCTCACCAGTGAAGGGACATTGTGATTTTCAAGGAATGTTGTAGAAGTGATCATTTGAATATGTATGGAGAATTCACATAAATGAATATAATAGATTATTGGTAATAACAAACAATAGTAACATTATTCAAGTTGAGCAAATTTATTATTTTCACAAGGGCGTATCAAACTGGTAGCCCTTCACATTATTCAGCAGTTAGTCATTCTCCTAATTCGAAAAAACTCATAAATCTCGATCACGCATGAAAGTAACCATCTACCTAAGCCAATAGAGTTTGCTTGAATGAGGGATGCTTTTCGACAACACGGACAGTGATAGATATTGTAACATTTTTAATACTTCATTTCATATATTAACCATTGTTACACATTATTAACATTTTAATTCTTCAGTATTAACCTTGTCGAAATGTTTTGTGTCCTGTGCAGAGCAAGTGGTGTTGATTTCGGTATAATCTGACTTTAAGCTGGGACATACTATTTAGTCTAAAAAAGTTCCTTCTCAGCGTTTTGTGCGAAAACACATTTAGTCCTTGAGAACAGAATCTGTTTTCGAACACGCACTCCTGACTCTGTTTTCGCCATCGCTCATGGAAAAGTACCCAGAGAGTATGTTTTGTCTACAAATGAAAGCGAGGCGGTCTGAATCCCACCTGTTTAAGTGATGAATTAGAGGCTGTTATCTGTCCAGAGATCTCTGACTGATTAAAAATCATTTTTGCAAAGGTGTATTTTTCTTACATTAAATCTATCTTAATTTTTGGAACACGCAAAGAGGACAAAATAATTTTATTCCTCTTTCAACAGTCACTCACAAAATAAAGTGCATTCGTTGAAATTGTCAACACGCATTATATTTCAAAAGCGACGAGAATCAGTGAAGTCAGTGAAGGTCAAGTCAGTCTTTTACCATATGAGGCTTTTTCTGAGCCATCAGTGAATAGTGAATGGCAACTCCATTAAGTGGCTTTATTCAAATCCGCCCCCCCCCTTCCCTAACCTTTGAGAAAAGTAATCACATATTGACCTGAAGTATGCTGACTCGTGAAATTCTCTTTTCAAATGCATTGTGAACCTACCGTATGTAAGCTTCAATAAGACATCTCCCTCATAAGTCCTAAACGTCTTCTTCTAACGGCGCACGCAAATGAAGAGTAGAAAACCTTTGACAAAGCAGTAAAGCCTTTCTATCTATATATCCAATCATTTTGTTTGCACTTCACGCAATGAGAAGCGCTCTCAGTAAAACAGAGAGAACGTTGATTCCCCCGAGGGGACTGTTTGATCCTGCTGGCCGTAAAGGGGGACACAATCTCGCAAAAGCACAATAAAAGCCTTTAAAAGTACAAAACAGCTGCCACACGTGCGCCCCAGCGACTGCGCATCTGCTCTGCCGAGGTAGTTTTGGCTTCTCCCCCTCCCCCCTCCCCGTATTAATGGAGTTTTTAAGTTGCCTTCGATGGCAAATCTGCCAATTTCGGAGTGCAGTCGTGAGAAGAGGCGATTTCATCAGGCTGTAAAGCGGAACTTGACTGCTGTAATACGGGGCTCGGAATTCGGTAATGATGCTGCGTCTGCAGCTGTGGGTGACACAACATACGCTCTATACAATTCAATACAAAAAAAAAAAGTGTAATTACGTTTATTTTTTTATCATACCCTGTTTGTTATGTATTTGTAGATGGTGGTATGATCATGTGATCTCTGATAGTGTCATTCTAGAGGGACAAAATAATAAGAATAATATTAATATTGAAATCACATTCAACATTTTTTTTTACATTTTCCAAATTGACTTCAAATTCTCATGGGAAAAAAATTGAGTTTATGTATGGTGAAATCAATCATTAAACATCATGGACTGAATGTGTGAAATGTATTGCTTAGTTTTCTTGTGAAATGTATGATTCTGCAGAGCAGAGATAGATTTTCATCCACAAAAGTACATTTTAGTTGTTAATTGGTTGTTTTTTTAAGCTAACTAAATATTTTTAACAACGCTGCTCAACATTCAGTATATTTTCCATGCAAAACGGGGGAAAAGGGGGATAAAAATCCTGGAGACAAACTAGATACATTCAAAATGTGGAAAAAATAATAATAATAAACAAAACAAAAATCCACAAATATGCAGAACTGAAAATATGCCGGGGTTAATTGGCCCAAGGGGATAAATAGTTTTAAGTTGTAATATCACCATTCACCAATAGATGGCAGGCATGTTTTAGTTGCATTTAGAGTTGCTCTTATTATTTTTTTATTTTTTTATTTTTTTAAGCTTAGGAATGATGTGCAGGACAAACATAGTACCACAATAATATTAAAATCTTGAGTGACTTCATTTTTGTAGATTTTTTTTTTTACAAAATGAGTTATTTTACCTGATGTGGGTTTTTCTTGCTCAGCAGTTTTGTGCCGTCCTTGAATGGTAGATTTTGAGAGTCCTTTGCACTGTGGAAAAAAATATACAGTATGATGTTATTTTGTTGTTCACTTCAAACCCTTTGTTTTTAGGAAAATGTATCTTATATACATGCAATGAAAAATCTATCTTAAAAAACTAAATATATTAAGAGCACACTTTTTTTTTTTTGCACGTATACACATATTTTGTCTATTTAAAATTTGTCATCATCTAGTTCGGAAGTGTGTGGCTCATTGTGTCTCCCAGTAGTACCACTGAAAAATAGTGGCCCCTATTATAAAAAAAAATAAAAATAAAATAAAAAGAGAGAGCAATGATGATGACATGTCCAAAAAAAAAAAGAAAAAATATATATATATTAGCCCCTCCCAGCATATAAACTGCCCGCCCTATATTAAATAATAATTTAAATCTACCCTCTTGACTGGTGATTACGATTAACCCTGGAGAACCCACGGGGTCGAATTTGGCCTCTATAAATTCTGCTACTCAAACAACAAAGACCTTTTCTTCTTTTTTTTTTTTTTTTTTTACAAATTTAACTTCAAAAGTCCAGAGTGCCACTTCTGACCCCTGCATGGGGCCATCTAGTGGATGAATATTGCACTTACATGAGCCAGAGTGGTGGTGACAAGATGGCTAAAATGCAACAAATAAAACAAAAAAAAATATTGTGTTCAATGTAGCTGTGTATTTGATTGATTATTTTCTTAAATTCTAAATAGTTTACTGACAGTTTTTGTTATTCTGATTTGTCGAAATGATACCCCTAAATCCCAAAGGGTCAAATTTCGCCCTTATCCTAAATTAGGGAATAAAGGGTTAAAATTGAAAAAACATATATTTTGGTGTCCAGTGAACTTATAGCAGTCATTTAATGCAGAGGTCCCCAACCCTGGTCCTCACTGACCGGTATCCAGCCCATTTTCCATGCCTCCCACAGCCAACACAGGTGGAGATCGTTATCAGCCTTCTCCAGAGATTGCTGATTAGCTGATGCTAATGCTGATGCTAATGCTCTGATTTAATGTAAAATTCATAATTTTCCAAAGAAGAAAAGGGTTCTTGGGTTCTCCAGGGTTAAGGTTTTTTTTTTTTTTTTTAAATCACCTTAATTTAACAGTTTATGCACCGAGAGAATATCTTATTAAAACATGTGCCACAGACCGGACAATTTACACGGAGAGGACTCGTCCAGCACACATTATTTATAGTGCAAACTAATTATCTCATGACAATGAGCGTCCACTGCCACATACAGCAGAGGCAGATTCACCCTTGGAGTGATCTCACAAGCAGTCACAAGGTGATTTACCTTCCGATATTCATTGGCACATACAAAAGATGTTTTATGTGTCTTGGTTATGTTTTAATTAACGGGGGGGGGGGGAAGTATGCCGCGGCGCCGTGTGTGTGCGCGTTGCCCCGGAGTAAAGAAAATGTGAGCGGTGAGGCGTATATTCATAAAAACGGCAGCAGATAACAATTGCGCATTTATTCCTCTGAGTCATTTGTTGTGTTTCGCCCAAAAATATGAAAACTACAATGTCGTTATTCGTCACACACCTGAATCACGGATTTTGCAAAACAACACATTAATATTCAAAGTCAGCATAACGTCATGTGTCGTTTCCTTTAGGAGCCCACTGTTTAAATTGCTATGGCTGCTGCATTTGGGAAACCCGAACCTCCGCACTTGGCCTTGTGGATCTCCCTTCTATGCTTCAGCATCATTCCTCAAGCCAGGTAGGACAAAAATGATCTCCTCTCAGACCACCGCCATATGTGATTTACCGTCTTCCATTTTCTCTGCCAGCTATCGTTTACGTGAGGTGTTTTGCATCACGCCTCATTAATCAAGCTGACTGCTAACCTTGTAATCGAGCCAATATCTTCAGAAGCAAATATAAACTCACCCTACACTTCATTAGGTTCACCTGCGCAATCGAATCAGATATACCAAAAGAAATGGATTTCACTTTCCTTTCTTTTCTTTGATCCTTCCTCGGGTCTCCCGACGGCCTCGCGACTCTGGCTGGAAGTGTTCGGTTTAGGTGAACGGTATGGGATTTTTTTTTAATAGGTTTTAGGTGAACTAATGAATACACACACTCGCACGCACATACAAAAAAAAAAAAAAAAGGAGAGAAATGATGATGACATGTCAAATCGGTAAAATTACCGAATGAACAATACTGAGCTCTCCAGAAATTATTATAAAATAAAATTATTAGCATCATTTTCTAATATTTTGCCCATCACAAGTAGCACTAGTAGGCCTTTATGATACACAACACTGCATATTGTTTTTTGTTTTCTTTTAAAGAGAGGACACCACCCCCATTTTCACCCTTCTGCCCTCTGCGAGGTGCTGTCTCAAACAACTAATGAAAAAACACTTTCTTTCTTTTTAAATCGTACTCAAGTGTAAGCATTCTTACTTTAGAATAATAGTATATTAATTTAGCTTATCACTATAGAACTCCACACGGAACACTATTTTATTATTTTTTTTTTTTAATCTATTAGGCCACTTATTTTTTGGCATCCACAATGAGCGAACAATTATACGTTTACCATATATGATGAAAATGGTATGATTGATTGAGTAGAACATCTCATTATAAATATAGTAAAACGGGATTTTTTTTAATAGGTTTTAGGTGAACAAAAAAAGAAAGAAAAAAAATTAATAAATATAGTCAAATTGTTTATTTGTTATAAGTAGCTGGGATTGTGGCGGTCATTTTGTCAAATAAAGTAAATGAATCTACATTTCTCGATATCGCTCTAATACGCTTTGCCCATCTTATGGCAAACTAAAAAGATTTCAGAATTTCGATGCAGGTTAAAACAGAACTTGTGCCACCTCATGCCGAAGCAAGGTGAGCCCGCCCTCTCATTCTCAATTGACGTACAGTACAGTTTACTGAGCGGTGAATTAATTTGCATTGTGCAGCACACCACGAACCGCGATTGTCCATTCACAGCATTTTCTCTCCTGCTTCTTGTGCACATTTTTGAACGTGTGCGTTAAGAGTCAGCTAAAAAGACCACCTAGAGCTTTGTGACTAGGTGTCATTCTAATTATCGCCCTTGTAATTTCAAGTCGAGAGAATGTGCGCTGGTTGCCATTTTAGCATTGTTGGTAAGGCATGATATTATAGTAAGGGGGGGAAATTGCAAAGTCTAAATAGCTTTTAAGAGAGAAGGAGAAGAAGAGACATTAGCCTAGTTTGCTTTGTCTTTGTGCCGCATGGTTATTCGTATAATATATATATATATATATATATATATATATATATATATATATATATATATATGTGTGCCCTGGATTGGCTGGCAACCAGTTCAGGATGTACCCCGCCTACTGCCCAAAGCCAGCTGGGATAGGCTCCTGCGCCCCCGCGAACCTTGTGAGAACTAAGCAGGTTAAATTCTATTCCGATTTTTGGGGGTCTGCGATTCGATTCGGAATCGATTTTCGATTAGGAACGCTTTTTGATTCAGAAGGATTTGGCTGACAATGATTTTTGCTTCGATCTATAGATGTGCAAGAAATTGTAATGGTCTACTCCAGTCTGACTCGCTAATGCTAATTAGCGCGCTACTCGCGGCACTTTTATCGCTCGAAATAACGACCCCCACACTGCAAAAAAAAACAACTTTTATTGGAATAACTCGATCGTGACGTTTACCTTCTACTCTCTAATATGGCTACAACTTAACCGTGTATTTGACTGCTTGGAGCCACACTGCCCCTAAGTGGGCAATTTGGGTACAACATGAACAGCGCTCCCAATAAAGGCACACACAGACAAAGGCAAGACAGTATAAAATAATTTAAATAAAATCGATTTTGGGACATTTAAAATCGATTCTGAATCGTACTAAATGAGAATTGTGATTCTTATGAGAAT
Organism: Vanacampus margaritifer; assembly: GCF_051991255.1. NCBI lineage: Eukaryota > Metazoa > Chordata > Actinopteri > Syngnathiformes > Syngnathidae > Vanacampus > Vanacampus margaritifer. The sequence continues at coordinate 6,152,547 of NC_135447.1, read as the reverse complement.
CGATTTTTTGGCACACCCCTTATATATATATATATATATATATATATACCTTTTTTCTTCTTTTGCAGAACCTAAGGTTGCCCATTTTCAGCTTTTCTTGGTTCAAAGACTTTATGTGAGGCTTTAGCAAACGATTGGCAGTATCCATAACGTAAATTATGGATAAGCATTTCAATTTTCATGAGAGCGGTATATTAATAATAACATACTGTATATGAAATGTTGACGTCCTCGGGGGGGGCAGAAAAATGTCACACTCTTTCCAGTGGGATCCAAGCAGGGAATGGAATTTATTATTCATGGCCAGAGCACAGCACTTGACAAAGACTTTCACAAATGTTAATTTTCCAATAATTACCTAAACCATAATCGAGTCCACGTGTTCTATGTCCTTTCCAAGAAATGTCAACTTAAAAAAAAAAAAAAAAAAAAAAAGGTAATTAACTGGCTCCTCAAGAAATAATGAATTGCACTACTTGGCTGCAACCAGCCGGGGTGCTACTGATTCAGTCTTAACTACTTTGCAGTCTAAAAATGGAAACGATAAGACATCCAGCATCTCACTGGTAACTTCGTCAGACAGATTTATTTTCCTCGATGTAATAATGTGTCAAAAGGGAGGCCAAACCATTGAAAAAGACATTCCCAGCTAATTAAAAATATTTAGTGGTAAACAATTAAGTTGTTGATTATTAAAGTTTCCCAATGTGTCATCAAGAAAATGTCAAATTTCCATCCCTAGTAATGCTGAATGTAAATCATAAGAATCGTTTATATTCACATTGTTATCCTTTTGTAACTTTAAAATGTCAGCACTTCAGCATACAAAATGTCTCTGCATCAGCAGAGATTTCCTCTGTCAGAGAGCTGCCACCTCCCCGGTTGCCTTCTGATTCTATCATCAGAATCCAAATCGGCTTTAGTACAGTCGAGGAAGAAGACATTCCTGATGAATTACCATGTAACTGACAAAACCCCTTTGGGGAACTGACGTTCTGCAACTCGGCACGTTTCTTGCACATTCAAAAAGGAACCTGACATGCCAGATGTTTTTTTTCCACACATCCACCTGGGACAGAATAGATATTAAAAAAAAAGAATAAATAAATAAATAAAACAAAATTTGAAGGTAATTGGACAAATGCTCCAACTGTCAAATGGGTCAATCAGATCGGCATGAGGAAAAAATTAGGTACTTGGACTTATGGCTCAGGCCTTTGTTTGTGGTTTAACAATCAAACTGTTGTTGATATCAGAGCCTATCTGTTTGTTTACTACCACATCAAAAGCAAATTTAAACCCATAGCAGCTGCCTTGAGCACCCGATGGGCCCGTCTTGGCTGCAATCACATCTGTTCTAAGCTCGGAAAGATGCATTTGCAAGATTACATCTGCGTTATCCATCTGCCTTGCAAAGTTCCATTCGACTTAGCACAATAATATTCTTCTTCTCAACAAGTTATTCATGAACTCTTTGACTGCCATGGACGTTAAAAGACGTCAAGTAAAAACCTACGGAGGGCCGCCAATTACGTTAAAAGACGTCATCCAATTTTTTATTTATTTTTTTGGGAAACGGGTGGAGGAAAGCCTTGGCCAGCTGTGGTGAAAGTTTCAAGCAGATCTAGTTAGCCTAATGACTATTTTTGGCCCCTAGATGGCAGCAATGACTCTCTTTTGACAAGATTGGGTAGGCGTCAGTAGAAGACGTGAGGCGGAGCTAGAGGGGACAATGGCTGGGGAAGGGAAGAGAACATGGCGACCGGTTGCAAGCAGCTCACGCTCGAGCAGTCCTTTTCAAAGACGAAAAGCATCGACCAACGCTATAAAGAGCACATTGATGACGACGATGATCATCATCGATGATGATGATGGTGACTCCGAAGTTGGAAGCGTTGACGCGGCGGCTATGACGACGTCATAAAGGTTCACCGGCTAGCGATGCTAACACCGTAAAACGCGGAGCACAACCGAGCACGCTCAGGCGGACGTTCAATCGGACGACGAAGAGTGCCCCGAGTCCAATGCATATTCATCGGAGGAGTGGGTACAGTCTGCTACTTGCTATTTCCCGGAAAAAAAGCCCGTCAAGAAAGTGTAACGTCTGCACGCGAAAGGGACAATCGCAGTGAAACTAATCTGTTGTGCAAATCCTGCTCCCTCTCCTTGCACGCAGGGGAGTGTTACAAAAAGAAAAACTGTATTTGAAACATCCACATAATTGTAAATAGTACCACAGTTGCACACATTTGTAAATAGTTTGCGAAATTGTTTTGTCAAATTGTTACACTGTTGAATGGAAATAAACGTATTTTGCAATCAAAAAACACTTTTTCATTGTTGGTGGTGGTGTATTACAGAAGTAAAGCACTATTTAGGTGTTTGTGGCATCATTCATGGACAAAAAGAAGTGTAGAATTCACTAGAGTGCATGAAATAACATCGTTTCACAAAAAGCTCTTTTTCTCCGCTTTTTGTTTCAAAACAGAGCATTTCGGTGAAAGTAACCATTTTCTATTGTTGATTACTGAAGAACGGAATAAAGTAGAAACAAACTTTTTTTTTCTGATGAAAGATGAGAGTTCAATCTTTCATTTGGTAGTATGTGTGTTTCCATAGTCCAAACACAACATTTTCTGTGGACCTTGAAAGATCAGTCAAAATGCTTAAATCGGCTGGCACTGGCGACATCCCGTTTCTGAAAACGTCTGGCAGTCAGAGTTAAAAAAATAATAATAATAAAATAATAATAATTATTATAATTTTTTTTTTCTGGAAAAATAATTTTTGGGTTTGTTTTTGTTTTTCTTATCGAATCGTCTGTAAATCCTTCAGTTTTCGCATTTCCACCCCGATTCCCCCTCGACAGTCGACTCTTTTAGTTCGACTATCTCGCTTTGTGTTTTGTTTGTAATGCGTAGCTACGTGGCCAGCTAATGTGGCGTTTAATCAATAGCTAGAAGGAGAGTGCAATGTGTACACTTTCCCCATGGATTGGTCGTAACATTGGCTAGACTTCTCACATCGTCTCCCATGAATTATTCAGCGGGCGGCAGCGAGGGGCGTCACTTTGAGAGGTGACCTGGTCAACAGATAACATTCTGTTTCGGCAGCGCTGTCAAGGTTAATGTGTCACGGGTCTTGAGAAGGGTAATGTATTCTCGTGGCCGAGCCCACTTTGCTGATTGAATTATCAGGGAAACGGGGGGCTACTTTGAAGGATGGGTTGGGGGCGATGAGGAAACTAATGGCATTCATAGATAATCAGCGAATATTTACGTTCTGATGTAACCGAAGATGTGTCACAATGTGATGTGTAACATGAAATTTGGTGCTTAAACCTGGCAGCGCAACTTTAAAATGTTTGGGGAATAAAAGATCACAATCCGGTGATCGGAACGAAATGACCTTACAAACAAAATTGGTATTTATTTGAATATTTTTATTCTCGATGAAATAAAATTTGATAAATTACTAGCTATAAAGAAGATCATATTATGAGCAAATTGAATTGCAAAATGAATTTTAATTTTTGTAGTGATTGTTTGGAGCCATTTTTTAATTGGTCCAAATCCTCTCATTTCAGCATATCAAAAATAATTTTTCGCTGATTTTTGTATTCGTTCATGAAAGAAGACTGATTATCTTCTGTGGTTAATCCAAAAAAGACATTTGCAAACATGTTTTACTTTGTAAAACAATGACCGAACCGGTAATATAGTACAACATCACCACCACCCCCCCCCCACACTTTATTTTTTTTATTTATTTTTTTTTTTAAATCGCTATACAAATGCAAAGTACGAAATAAACACAGATCACTGGTTAATAAATAGTAATCAGGGGGGGAAATGCTTTTATAATGCACTTTAATGCAAAATTAAGATGAATCTGATTAGTCGATTAATCGATTGAATAATCGATCGATTAATCGATTCAAAAAATATAGTTTAGTTGCATGGAAGAAATGGAAAAAGAGAGAGGAAGAGTAAAAAAGACAAAGGCTGTGTCCGAATGGATGGACGAACGGACGAACATCAGTCAGCGGTTGTACGTGTCAGATTTCGAAGACACTTTTTGTTTTCACTTTACGTGGGACTTTAATCTTGATCTGGTGCGACACAATCCCATCAGCCCTAAAATTGCCATTCTTGCTGCCTTGTGGGCTCAGCTGGCATGTGACATTTTTGCCCCTTTTCGCACTACGGGACACTTCCAGTCTGCTCGAGCACTGTCATTTCTGCCGAAAAACAAGCAGCTGGAAAATCTGTTGATCTAATTAACATCATCTGTGTTATGTAGTAAAATTGTCTCAGTCTGCCATTTGGTGGCAACTCGTCAGCTAGCTCCAAGATCAGGATCCAACTAGCTAGTGGGATAGAAAATCGATTTTATTTTATAACCACTAGTGGTTCATAGCGGACTTTCACAAAGTTTTTGTTGTCTATATAATTTATAGCAATGATGTTGAAAGAAAAAAATAGAATGGGGGAAAAAACACTTAAGATGGATGAGTACTCCCTGGCAAGTGGTTTGTGCAGCACCATGTTTTTTTTTTCCTCATAAAAAGCACCATTTGTTCTCAGTGTAGTAACACTGGAGGAATTCAGTCCTGTCGGAGGAAACAAAAAGGTTCTGTGATTCCAAACTTTTCTCATTCAAATGAGCTCTGTCCCAAAGACATTTGATTTTCTGTCAAATTTCTATTGATATAGTGAGGGTGCATTTAAAGTAACCTTTGAGAACACTAGGGGTGTGCAAAAAACGATTCTCATTTAGTACGATTCAGAATCGATTTTAAATGTCCCAAAATCGATTTTATTTTTTTAAATAATTCTTTTATACTGTCTTGCCTTTGTCTGTGTGTGCCTTTATTTGGAGCGCTGTTCATGTTGTACCCGATTTGGCCACTTAGGGGCAGTGTGGTTCCACGCAGTCTAATACACTGTTAAGTTGTAGCCACATTAGAGAGTAGAAGGAAAAAGTCACGCTCAAGTTGTTCCAATGAAAGTAGGTTTTTTTTTGCAGCGTGGAGCCGTTCTTTTTGAGTGATAAAAGTGCCGCGAGTAGCGCGCTAATTAGCATTAGCAAGTCAGACTGGAGTAGATCATTACAATTCCTTGCACATCTACAGATTGAAGCAAAAATCATTGTCGGTCAAATCATTTCGAATCAAAAATCGTTCTTAATCAAAAATCGATTCTGAATCGAATCGCAGACCCAAAAATTGGAAAAAAACAGGTTTTCCGAAACATTGACATATATGTGTCAAACTGGACCCCAGAGAGTCTGTGAAAGAAAACACACTTTATATAACGCACACACTGCGTCCTTCGTTTACTTTGAACAAGATTTTATAGTCTCTTCTTCACACAGCCCTCCTTATAATGCAGTTATTTGGTTCAGTCTTAAAACCTTGGCAAAAGTACAATGTTTCAAGGCTACCGCATTAGTGCCAACGTTTCAAATGACATTACACTCAGGCGGATAGATAGCTCTGTTGTTGTAGTCAGATCAATTGAAATCTTCCTTCTCCAAAGAAATTGGCTAAGACGGGAGAGGCAAGAGGAAACCGTAATGAATCAACAATTCTGCCAGCATCCAGTCACAAACTCACACAAACACACTCCATTGGAATTGTTATTTAATGAGATTGCTTCAACACTGAAGAAGCCATTCTTCTACATCAGGAGACATCTCATTGAATTTAATTGCAATCAACTTTTAGGAACAGCTTCTCCATCCTGCTGGAAAACAAATGTATTGATTTTTAGATTTTTTTTTTAAACTGCAAAAATGCTGTCACTATCGAATATTTTTAGAATCGATTAATTAATTGATTATTCAATCGATTAATTGGATTATTTTAAGTGTATTACAAAAGCATTTTTCCGCAGATTATTGTTTATTAACTTATTGACTTGCAGCCATTTTCATTGCTCCCGACTGTTTTACCGGATTTTGACAGCTTTTGCAAGGCCCACAGAATATTCTATTGCTATAAAAACATGCAACCTACCAAAAGAAAGATTAGAGTCTCTTCTTTCATCAGGAAAAAAACATATACTTCTATCTGTTTCCGTTTTGCAGAAATAAGCATTAGAATACAGCTAAGTTTCATCATTATTCTCAAATCTGTTTAAAACAGTTAAAAAGAGCCTTTTTGCAACATGGCCCTGGTTGATGTCTTGGACTCTGCTGCCACCTGCGGGCCATTTTTTGGAATAACCACCATGGCTTTAAGCATACTCTTCAGGTCAGAGGCTGCATCAAAGTTTTCTGTATGCTCTAGCATAGAAAAAAAAACCATATGAATATGTTTTTGGAACCATGGTAATATTTAAAATAGGACGTATTTATACGTTTTTGGGGGCAAATGAATTCACCAGTGATTGGTGGTTATTTTTTACTTTCTTAAGTAATATAATTAGTGCTGTCAAAGTTAAAGCGTTAACTGATTAATCACAAAAAAATATTGCATTAATCATGAATCAACGCAGATTAACCGCACTATTCATTTTGACCATAGATTATTCTTTAGCGTGACAGCGGATGGCTACGTTCAAGGTAGCACAGGTTGTGTTTTAGCAAGAAACATAATTACGTGCATTAAAATTATGCGTATCACATTTAGAATATTTGTCTGCATTGAAGGTCACTCAAATGCTCTTAATGAGACACTACGGGTTGAACACACTGCTGGAACAAGCACAGGTTGTGCCAAACATAATATTCTGGTTATAATGTAAGCTCTTGACTAAATGGTGAGAAAAGATGACCTTCAATATGCTAATGTAAAGAAGATTTCTGCGTAATTGTGCATATCTCGTCTTCCATTTTCAACTACAGAATAAGGTTGCGGCTCGTCAAAACACACAGCGGTGGCATGGTTGGATGAGTTTGGTGTGCAAGAATTTGACAGCCCTGACCTTGATCCCATCAAACACATTTGGAAGGAAGCGCAATAGTGATTTTGTCCTCTGACCTCTCAAATGGCCAGGATGTATGACCAAAAAAAAAAGAGAAAAAAGTGTTTCCGGTTGCAACTGGGAATTCCATATTAATGTCTTTAGTTGTTGTTACATACATTTCAGTTTTTTAATATATTTAGTTTAGTGTCTGTCCAGATGAGTAGGAGTAGGTTAGTTGTATCACTTTTTATACTGTTATATATTTATTGGAATCAATACCTCATATATATAAAAAAAAATGTATACCAGATGAAAGACCAAAATCTTAGGTATATTTTTTTGTATTCATGTCATTTTCATACCTTGCGTCAGTGCAGAGTTATAAGACATCAAATAGAGGGAGTGAACATGTGACACGTTGCCCCACCAATGGGTAAGTTGTCACACTACATGGGGTAAGATGTCACACTGAATTTTGTAACTAATAAAACAAGGACAAAATTTTCCTTATTCTTCTGGGGTTTTTTTTTTGTTTACAGAAAAAAAACATCCTTTATTATTGATCTTGAGAATTTGCCAGAGTACTTGAGCAAACTTTAATATAAAATACTATGAAAGAGGTTAAAGTCTGAGCTCTGCCAGTTTTGCTTCCCTTAAATTGGAAATTTGAGATTAAATTGAATTTTTAAAAAAAATTAAGCATTTCGGTTAATGGATTGATGGATGGTTCATCAGAAACTTAAAACAGTCCTGACGTGGGCATACTGTAATTCCAACAACTGGAAAATATTTTTTTAATCAATGAAACAAAGCCTAGCAAACTAATTTGCTCACTCTTCAGATTCATCATCTGAAGGGCAATTCTGGCATACATAAACTGAGCTGCCAAAGGTGCATTTTTCATTGGCCCATTCTTTGCATATGTGACAACAAACCCTAAAATGTTTGAGACAAGTTGCCCCAAATTACCAAGATGGCTAATGCTTGCTCTAGTTTAAAGTTAGCTTAAAACAGAGCTGTGACTGAAGCATGACAAGATGCGAGTCCACATGATTTGCTGCTAGAATTTGTCTATGTACGACGCCTGTTTCAAAATATATGAAGTTGAAAATGTATACTTTGGGTTGCGCAAAACAGATAACTGACACTCAGCTCACATTGTGCTATTCTCTTCTCAGACAGTACACAACCCCTGACCATTTATACGAAGAAATCTAGTATTTTACTTTTTTCGTTGCGCCCTCTGGTGGGAAAGAGAATTGCAGTGTGACAACTTACCCCTGATACAACTAGCCCCAATGTAGCTAATAATGATACAGACATTTCATATGTTTTGGTTTTCTTTATGAACACGTGCCGTATATTGGCAAAGATAGCACATAGTTCTACATGAATGTATTTGTGGGTTCACAGGAAATTAGATCAAACATGTTACTGTTTACACATTGTGCTATTCTGCATGAAAAATAATTACATTTTTACAAAGTCAGGTTTTATGTCGCTTCATAGCATAGAGTATTCCGAAGCCGGCTTACAGTTATAAATGATCCCTTCATTGATGCTGATGCAGTTGATAGCATCTGTGAAATCCCCGCAGATATGAGCGCCGCGTGTTGCTCCGTGGCTTGCTTCTAAAAGTGCGCCCGAGACTAGATTGATGTCACCCGCAATGATAGCGCACAACTCAGATCCTATCTCGGTGTTTGATCATTTCCTGCTGTCGTACCAACGGCGTCTCGAGCTTCTCGCTTCATTTGCGGTGCTGCATTTTGGCTGTTGTTGTTAAACCCGCTGATTTTAGCATGTTCACATCATGACAGTAGGATTTTAAAATAATCTTTAAATGTAATTATGTGATAACTCACTATCACCCCTTTTTTTTTAACTGTTTTTATTTAAATCGTTTTTAAAATTGCATTGTGTCCTTGAGTGTCTAGCAAAAGACACCTCTAAATATAATGCACCTTTTTTATTATTATAATAAGTTAAAGTGCAGCTAACCATCCCAACGTGCCCAATGTTTTGGGTTGTACATTTGACCCAACTTTTTGGGTTAAATGAATAACCTAATTTAATTGCGTCAAAAACGAACTGTGCCAACTTTTAGTTATTTAACCCAAAATTTGGGTCAAATTACATTAACAACCCACAAAGCAACCCAATTTGTTGGGTTGTTGTGGATTATTCATGTGACCCAATTTTTTTTTAAGTTAATTGATTAAACCAATTGAATTGGCTCAAAAATGGACTGACCCAACTGTTTGAGTTGTTTAACATAAAACGTTGGGTCAAATTAAATTAATAACTCACAAAGCAACCCAGTTATATGATTATTTTATGGATTATTCATTTGACCTAATTTCGTGGGTTAATTAAGTAATCTAATTTAATTATGTAAAAAAAAAACGAACTGAACCAACTTTTTGAGTCATTTAAACCCAAATTTGGGTCAAATTACGCTAACAACCCACAAAGCAACACAATTTGTTGGGTTGTTGTGGATTATTCATGTGAACCTTATTTTTGGTTTATTAATTGAATAAACCAATTGAATTGGACCAAAATTGAACTGACCCAACTTTTTGAGTTGTTTATCCCAAAATGTTGGGTCAATTTAAATTAACTCACAAAGCAAGTTAGTTATATGTTGTTTTTTGTTGTTGTTGTTGGTTATTTGACCTAAATTTATGGGTAAATTTAATTACCCCAAAAATTGGGTCACTCCTTTTTTAACCCAATTTGGGTTGTTTTTGCCCCACTGTTTTTAGAGTGTGTGACATGTAGCATCAATTTTCACTAAGAGGGTCTCCATATTAAAACTTGTAGTGTAAAACTCAATAGAAGATAATGATATTTATGTACAGTATATGTATTCATTTGGCACGACTTAGGTTGTAGAATAGTCGTCTCCCAGCCCGAAGGTTGTGGGTTTGATCCTCAACCCTGGTGACCTGACCATAATGAAGTGTCCCTGAGCAAGATACTGAACCTCCAAGTTGCTCCTGATGCTGCGTCAGCACTAGGTAAAGCGAGGGGACGGTGTTAAAGCGCTTTGAGTACCTTAAGGTAGAAAAGCACTACAAAAGTCAAAGCCCATTTATAATCAAAGGTTTTGGCTTCATTTGAGATTTTCAATAATTGCAACAAAAAAAAAGACATTACATTAGCTTGGAGGAGGTCCGTGCTCTCCAAATGGCCTCCGTCTTGTTGTTGTGTCAGTGTTTGAGCCAGGAGCGGCAGCGTGACAGCCGGCACAGATAAGAAAAGGAAGCGAATAGGCTTTGAGGAGCAGCGAGTACGCTCTTCAGTCAGCTCCGCTTGAAGTGCCACTTTTCTTTTAGCGGCCATCTTTGAGCACGCCATTCAAGATTGATTATAGTCTAGGCCGTGGAAATTAGCATACCAGTGCTGTCAACCCGGAGTAAAAAAAAAAAAACGTTGAATGACAAAGCGCCTTATTCATTTTTGGGAGCTGCATTTAGCAAAGACCTGTCCTAACTCTGCAGAGTATTTATAGTGAAAAGGCTGAAGAATAGAGAATGTATATGTGAGAAGAAGCCATTTTATAGTGAGTTAAATTCAAGAGGAGCGCAGTGCCAGAAAGTGCCACAGTTGTGTGACTACGAATTAAAATCATTATAGAATGTGTTGTATAAATGATTAGTGTTATATAAACACATATAAAGCTCTTCTACAGGTAATCATAAATAACAGGTAACAACAACCGAGACGATTCCACGCAGTCCCCATCATGCAGTTTCTAATCGCGATTCAGGAGCTGTGGAATACAATTTCATAAGTGAAATTAGGTGTGTATATATAATATATATTTATTCAATGTTATCTATTCTTTCCAGTTCATCAAGTTTACCATGTTGCAGCAGGGTTTGTCAAAATGATGGATATTGGTAGAGCATTATTTATGAGTACAAAGAAACATGCCAAGGGACTAATAAAGAGCTTTGTTTTCTGAAGTTCGCACAGAGCTTGCAGAGGCACAATGACTTGGAATAAACCAAAACAGGATTTGCCATCTCTCTGCCGCAAGAAAATGTATACAAATCTTTTTTTTTTTTTTCCCTGCTTTCTACTTTCCTTTCTTTTCTTTGGTCCTTCCTCTGGTCTGCCAACGGCCTCACGACTCTGGCTGGAAGTGTTCGGTTTAGGTGAACTCACACGCACGCACATACACATACACATACTCACCCACATAAAAATAAAGAAAAAAAAAAGAGCAATGATGATGACATGTCAAATCGGTAAAATTACCGAATGAACATTATTGAGCTCTCCAGAAGAAAAAAAAATGTATACAAATCTTGATGTTTGGCTCAAGCTGCTTTTGGCATAAAATGTATTCGACATTTTTCTTACTCAAGTCATGGGCAAAATTCAGCAGTCTGAGATTCCCAATGGTCACATGACCTAGCGATATCTATCAACATGTCAAAGTGTGTTCTCAAAGGAGATTTCAGGCATTTGCTGCATCTCTAAGGGTTTATCAAATGTAATGACCATATACCTGCACTTTAAATTTTAAGCTACTACAACGTTGGGTTAGCATTGGGCTTGTGCTTGTTTAAGTTTGTTAAAGTCCGTGTTACACCAAAATAGTGTGCATTTTAACTCATTCACTGCCATTGACGGCTATAGATGTCAAAAATTCATTTGAACTATTTCTATTAGTTTAACATTTTTTTTCCCCCACTTTTGTTAACAAGAGTATGAAAATCTAGGAAAAATATTGTACATTTAGAACGGATATAAAATGTGTGATTAATCGTGAGTTAACTATTGAAGTCATGCAATTAACTACAATTTTAAAAAATTAATCATCTGATGATTTAAAAAAGAAAAGACTTAAAATTTAGGGGCGTTAGTCGAGAATTTTTTTTTAATCGCAATTAATCGCATAACTTCAGTAGTTAACGCACGATTAATCACAAATTTTATATCTGTTCTAAATGTACAATAAAAAAATCAAGGTTTTCATACTCTTGTTAACAAAAGTGGGGAAAAAAAGTTAAATTGAATTTTTGACGTCTATAGTCGTCAATGGCAATGAATGAGTTAAGTTTCACTGTATTCCCAACATATGTCTTTAAATGAAGGCAATGGTAAATATGTTGAGGTAGATAAACTACAGCAGCATCGCCCCTCGAGTGTACCGAAAATGCTGCGTTAGCGACGGTTATACAGTAAGTCGTCCCATCAGTTGTTCTCCAGTGCATATAATCTTCCTGAACAGGCAAGTGGACAACAGAAGAACCCAGCAAAGACAAATCCTTCACATTGTTAAGGCTTGAAAAAGCTACATGGCACCCATTGATAAGACACAACGCGCTACATAATGCGCTGCTGCATAACTATCAATATATTGTTGATGGGAGGATCTGGTATGAGAGATTAGCTATGTCGGAAAGGGTAACCCATGCATCATTTTCGGCATGAAATTTATTCATCAGGACCGCGCTAATTAGAACACCCCCACATTTTCGCAGCTTTAGATGATAGGTGATGGAGTTAAATATTCATAATATCCAAACTAGGTCTCCCAAAGCCCCAGCCAGGAAAGTTATCAGGTTTCAATATTCTTTCTGCAACGCTTCAAGCAGCCTCGCTAATTAACGTTATTTGATTTCACTCGCCCGTGGCGCTCGACAGTAAAACTCTTCACTTCGCGCATCAGCTGCCACTTTAGTGTCGGAATATCGGGATTTTTTTTACATGTCATCTGTGACTCGTGTATCACTTCAGACGGGGGTGATGGAAATACAAAGATGAAAGAAATGTATCCAAAAGTGCCCGCTGTGAAATATTTTAGAATTTAATGCTTGGAGGTATGAAACCATGTCGTAGTCAGCAGTTGTAATCCAATCTTCGAAGGTGACATCACGCCGCACCAACGGGAACAACGTCACAATCGATACCATAAATTAATCACACATATTTCAGCAATCCCACCTTTCGAGCGGTATTAAACCACATAAGCTCATTAGCGAGCACGGAGCATCGATCAGTCACTGTCGACTCCGGGACTATTTCACAGAACGTTAAAGTTGGTTTCACGCCACGTGAGAAGATGCTAATTACTTGAGTCAAGTCGTCAACATTAACAAATATTTCCGTCTTGTGTGTCATGCTGCTTTGATTACAACGGAATTTCGGAATCTGACCGATATAAGTATGAGCACTCGACTCGAGTAGTCACCGATACCAATACCATTTTTAACAGCAACTCAAAAAGAAATGCAGATAGTGAACAAAAACAGCCAGGACAAGCAAGATAGTAATTAATTATAGTATTAATTTTAGCAAAACCTGAATGAATGATGATGTTCATGTATTTGTTTTTCATTAACCCCTAGGCGTTATTGTGACCATTTTTGGGCTTTTTGTTGGTTCTGACCAAACCATTTCAAAATAAAATACTGCCCACGGGTTCATGTCAGAGAAAGACATGTAAACATATTTATTGTTTATTAGCATTTTTGTTACTATAATTTTATGGTTTACTTTTTTCCTCCAACGCATTGGGTTTCAATTATACGTGGATTTGCGCTATGGTAGGGGTTGTTTAACTAAATATAGTTCTCCATTTTCTCATTGAATTGGAAATTGAGTATTGTTTTTTTTCTTCCCAAAACATGCTGATTGACTCAAAAAATCCCGAACGCGTTAAAGCCAGTTTTCCCCGAATAAACAGCAAATAAACAAGTTATTTAAATAACAATTTATGATTGGATCGATGATCAGAAATCTTTTTTTTTTTTTTTTTTACTTGCTGATCGGCCCCAAAAATTCTGATTGTTTAAAGCCTACCTAATATTCATTTTTTTTAATTAAAATTATATAAAATTTCGGGCAATTTCTACTCATCAACAAATATTTCTAAAAAATAATTATTTATATCAAATTAAGCTCAATTTCTACTCATCAACAGATATTTCTAAAAATAAAAAATAAAAATAATAAAATAAATTACCAAACCAGTAATTAATTAATTACTATTTTGACAAGAACATGTCACTGGAAGTTGGGTGAAAAAAAGCAGACTTGTATTTTTAACGAGCAAGCCTCACCTATGTGTGAGTGCTTGATACTTCGTGAGGCACATTACACATTGAAGAGCATTTGTTCATTATTCTCTTTCTTATTAGTTAACTAATTTTAACCCCTTCCCATACATTGTATTTCAAAATGTAACTTGAAAACTGCTGGTGTAGGCCTACCTAATAAGGCTTTATTATGTTCAATTTGATTGGAACAAAAAAAAAAAAATGGAGGTCAGTGCTACATAACAGATTGTGCTCAACCTTAGAGGTTTCAATGCACAATGTTATATAATGACTCTTGAGTACACAATTGTTGGTTTGCAAACAAGTGAACTTGAACGCATCCTCGCCCAAGTTGCTCCAGAGGCCCTTACATCAATTATTCGAGCTGGCAGCAGCATCACTCTGCCCTGGAAAACAACCTCAAACACGAGATATCGTAATCTCAAGCCAAGTCTTGCTATCTTGAAACTGTCTGACTGCTTCGGTGCGCCAACACAAGACAAAATTGTTAAACTGGTATTCCTTATACATTTACTTTGAGATGGAAATGAGAATATCTAGACATATATGGAACGAACCAAGTATTTGTTAATTACTGAGATGCGATTTTTATTTTTTATTTTTTTAATAGACATGTTTTTACCGGGCAACATTTACTTCAGATTGCTTCTTCTAAAGAAAAGTAAAAGGTTCACATTCGTCATACACATTGCTGTGAGGTGTGGGGTTCGAGATATTGGATTCCAATCTTGCTTACCCAAGAATGGGATATTTATGATATTTACCAAACCGGATTATTTACCAAACCGGATTATTTATTTATTTTTAAATACACTTCGGGATGCATTCTGTTTGCATAATAATATATAAATACAAACTGGACAGCTTAAAGATGATTTAATATTCTTGCAAGAAGTAACAACGAGTGTGCGACATTCAGTTGCGTTAGAAAAGCTCATTTTATGATTTTAGTTTGGTCCTAGTGAGTTCCTAACATGTACAGTAAGCTAAGAAGATAGATAGATAGATAGATAGATAGATAGATAGATAGATAGATAGATAGATAGATAGATAGATAGATAGATAGATAGATAGATAGATAGATAGATAGATAGGATTTTTCCATACAAAAAGTAATAATTTTGGTATATCGAGGCCTCAAAAACCAGCACGGTGTCAACGGAGGTGCTTCACACAGCATTTATTAATGTCTCTCATGCAATGATCAAATAGCCTAGAATTCACTTTTAACCGTCGCACTTCCATTTCACGTTGACTATAAAAATGCAGTAAGATAGGTTGACAGTCAGAAGTTCAAAATGCACTATTTATAAGACAAACCTGTACAAATATGCAAATGCAGAACGTCTCCGAAACGTTACGAGATGTCAAACGACCGAAACAGGAAACATTTTTACGTGCTTGTTTTTCAACTTGAGTCTAAATTGAATCTTCAGGCTATATTATACACGTCTGCACTATCTGTCGTGTTTGCATGATAAGTTGAAGAACCAGTCACGGCATTAGGCATTCCTGCTGTTCTAACATCTGTTTCATATTTATCTATATGTGCACTGAGATGTGTTCCCCGACAACTCAATAATACACTTTTTTTTTTTTATATTGAGTGTATCACTAAAAACACATAATTGTATTGATTTCATTGAGTATGAAGGTCTGTAATGAGGCAATAACATACAGGTGCTTTACAGCTGTGGATATTTCAGCGTGGAACGAAAAGTCTTAGGGGCTTAAGGCTTTTCAATATTTCCAAAAAAATATTCACTAGTGCATTTGAAGATAACGCAATTACGGAAATGTAATGAGATTTTTTTGTGATTTAATCACATTTCAACTACCTTGAATATGTTATTATCATGATTTCAATTAAAACCCAACTCCCAACATCGACATGTTGAGGTTTTAATTAGCAAGCGCTTTAACGGCTGAGATTGTAGCTCTGTTGAACGGGTGTTGGATCTTGTTGTTTTTTGTTAGTTTTTTTTATTGCAAGGCAGATTAAACTAGCGACGGCCTTCCCGAGACAGATTTGCAAGGTTTCCCTTTAAACCCGTCGCACGTTTGTTGTTAAGATCTAAATTTCCTAAAACTATGTCCATTGCCACTGGAACATTAATGCTATCAGAGTGTTTGCTGATTGGATTTTTTTTTTTTTTTGTCCCTTCAGGGGTTTCTATCTTAATTAAACGCTGCACTCATTAAATCTACATTCCCGCGATTCTCTCCTGATGGATATTATGAGACGTACTATATATATATGTACTGTATTTGTAACTTTAAAAGTAACTTATATCATATGACAAAAATTCTAACAAAACTTTGCAGACAATTAAGCTAATGTGGAAAACATGACATTTGTCACTCAATTGTATGCAACCTATATTATGTTCACTTGTTGTTATCTACAAAAACACTTTCAATCTTGAGGCGACATAATCCAGAACGGCTCCCGCGGAGTGAAGAAAATGCAGAGTTTCACGACACTTCTCAGCGAGTTCAAGTGTCAAGTGCTATTTTAAATACTTTAAACATTTCTTGACAATAATGTGTTATATGTGACCTCACTAGTCTAAACATGACTTTCTGATTAATATTACATTTCTGGAATGAAAGTTATGCGGCAAAATCCATCCGTGTTTATGCATCTCAGGGGGCGGCCATTTTGCCACTTGCTGTCGACTGAAGATGACATCACAGTTGCTCAGAGCACAGGCAAACCAACCACAGCTCACCTGTTTTCTGAAGCTGAGCTGTGATTGGTTGTTACGTGAGACCTGAGCAACTGCGACGTCATTTTCACTCAACAGCAAGTAGCAAAATGGCCGCCTTGTGATATTGATAAAAACGGATGGAATTTGCTGCCTAACTCATATTCCACTAACGCAATATTAACCAGAAACCATGTTTTGACTAGTGGGGCTGCATAGAACTAGTGTTTTTTTAAGATACCGGTATCAAGAAAGGCTCTGATACGACATTAAAACAGTAGTATCGGCAATGTCGATGTCATTATTTCCGACACTAATATAGGACTCTGAATGCAGCATCTCATGCAGGACATTCACTGATGTGTGACGTGTTCACTGCATGCCGAGCCAATATATCCCGTTGGCCCTCGAATTCTCTGAACAAGCCATGATGGGTTTTACATCCAAGTGAGTAGGTCGTTTAGAATTAAAATTGAAAACAAAACGGTGTGGTATCAGTATCGGCTGGGTATCGGAATTTAAAAAAAAAAAAAAACGTATCGGAACAACACTACATAGAACATATTGTCAAGAATTTTAACCTTTAAACTGGTTAAAAATGCATAAAAAGAAGACAATGTGAGAACAGACCATTAGTATGGATTTGTGAAAAATATGACAATTTGGACATAAGGATTTCCGACAGCAACAATGTGTTTCCTATATTGTGGCTACCCATTTGGAGAGAATATAGCGCTCTCGAGTCGTGACACTGTGAGGTCCATGTGAAGTGGCCAATCAATTAGAACCACTTTTCCTTTCTTTTCTTTGGTCCTTCCTCGGTTCTCCCGACGGCCTCACGACTCTGGCTGGAAGTGTTCGGTTTAGGTGAACGGTATGGGATTTTTTTAATAGGTTTTAGGTGAACTAATGAATACACACCCACATACAAAATAAAAAAAAAAAAAGTAAAAAAAAAAAAAAAGAGAGAGCAATGATGATGACATGTCAAATCGGTAAAATTACCGAATGAACAATACTGAGCTCTCCACAGAAAAATAAATTGCGAGAATTGCTGCCAGTGTTGTGAAAATACTCAAACTCAACTGCTTTATCATTCGTTTTGCCACTCATATTTTAAATCTAACTTTTGTCCATTCTTTCCTAAAAGTGCCGTCGTTGGACACAGGGAGCCGCTGCCGGATGACAGTAACAATATCACCATTTTCACCCGCATCTTAGACAGACTGTTGGATGGTTATGACAACAGACTACGTCCAGGGCTGGGAGGTAAGACCCTAATATATATATATATATATATATATATATATATAATATATGTATATTGATAGCCGCGCCTGATGTTTTGATGCCACGCCAATACTAGTAACCCTGTGAAGTGCAGATAAAAATCCACGGATGCATTGTCCCTTGAGTGAAAGACTTCCGACGTGAGTAGCCTACATATGTCGGGAGGAAGCGATGCCCATTTCAAGCAAATCTTCCTCAAAGTAAGGCCACATGCTTGAGCAGACTTTTCTCAGTCATCCAGCTGGAATGGTTGTTTCTGCTTCGCTGCGTGCTGTTAAGGCCACAAGCGTAGCTACCAGGCTGCAGACCACCAAGCTACAAGACTTTGAAGCTGCGACCAGGCAGAGGAATCTGGCACAATACATCCCAGTTGCTTATTTGTTTTATTCAGAGAATGTGAAGGTTGGTTCTTGCGGTTGAAATGCCGCAAGTTTGAGATTGATCTATTTTAACCCTGGAGAACCCAAGAACCCTTTTCTTCTTTGGAAAATTATGAATTATACATTAAATGACTGCTATAAGTTCACTGAACACCAAAATATATGTTTTTTCAATTGTAACCCTTGTTTTTTGAACTAGCTCAGAGTTGCTAATTTATCAAAAAAAAAATATAAAACATACTCCTAGGCATTCTGCAACATGATATGAAATAGATGAACAAAAAAAACCCACAATTTTACCATCTGATGGTTTGCTGAGAAGATGGTTTTGTTTGGATTGATTTCCAGCCATCTTGTCACCACCACTCTGGCTCATGTAAGTGCAATATTCATCCACTAGATGGCCCCATGCAGGGGTCAGAAGTGGCACTCTGGACTTTTGAAGTTAAATTTGTAAAAAAAAAGAAAAAAAAAGGTCTTTGTTATTTGAGTAGCAGAATTTATAGGGGCCAAATTTGACCCCGTGGGCTCTCCAGGGTTAAAAGTTGAATAGTAATCAACCGCGTTGAACTCGAAAACTCCATTCAGTTGAAATTTTTAGCAGCATCCATTCACTTTACCGTTAACGCCCTGATGCATTGTTGTAAACAGAAAAAAGGGCAGAGTCATTCTTCCTCCGCCGATGCGCGCCATGCAAACCGCTGACGCGGCGTGGTGATAATCACGTACTTTGCGAGAACTCTTTGTGTCATCAGGATGATTCATGTGGAAGTGGATCGCTTCTCTCGGGGGAGTCCTTCGCCAGAGGAGAGGAGACTTCACCTGTGGGTGGTCTCTTAGGTTTTTGGACGTAGTTAGCACAAAGTATCGCTTTCGGAATAAAAGCCTCATCACTCTCTAGTCGCGCTACGAGGGGAATTTATTTGTCTCACGAGAGCCCGAAAAGCCTGCTTCGCACATCCGCCCAATCCACAAAGAGGCAGACAAATTTCGGTCTTTCTCTACTCTTGCTTCATGTCCTACTTAATGCGTTCAAATTGAGAGGTGTTTTTCACTTCTAATTAACACAGCCGCTCTTGAAGTTGCCAAATGAGATGAACATTTGATCATTTTTTTGGCATTTGAATGTTTGTCTAATATATTGTGCAACGATACATGTGATTATTCCACAATATGAGCAGAAAACCCATTGCAGAGTCATAATGGAGGGTCATAATAATCACTATATTTTGTGATGATGTCAATACAGCATCTAATTGTACATATAATAAAGGACCGAGTGCCATACCTTAGATGCTAAGATGCTCCATTACAGTATATTTTTATTTTTTTATTTAACCATTATTTAACCCTGGAGAACCCAAGAACCCTTTTCTTCTTTGGAAAATTATGAATTATACATTCAATGACTGCTGTAAATTCACTGAACACCAAAATATATATTTTTTCAATTTTAACCCTTTATTCCCTCATTTAGGATTAGGGAGAAATTTGACCCTTTTGGGATTTAGGGGTATCATTTCCAAAAATCTGAATAACAAAAACTGTCAGTAAAGTATTTAGAATTTAAGAAAATAATCAATCAAATACACAGCTACATTGAAGAATATCATTTTTTTTGTTTTATTTGTTGCATTTTAGAACTGGATTTTGAATGTACAAACACACTTTGGCCAATGGAAACAAGAACACAGGGACAAAATCACTGCTGGAAAAAAAAAAAGGTCTTTGTTATTTGAGTAGCAGAATTTAGAGGGGCCAAATTTGACCCCGTGGGTTCTCCAGGGTTAATCAGGAAAATCCCATTGAGATCCGCAGATCTCTTGTTCAAGAGGTTTCATATATATTCCTTCCTGAGTCAGACAAAAAACGTTATTTTGGGTCAAAGCGGCAATTTATTTATTTCCCTTGCAAGACAAATATTAGAATCACAAGTCTGAAGTCCGTTAGTAATTTGTGTATGTTTTTGCCCCTAAGCCTTCCTGCATCAATTAGTCCACGTCTCAAGTACAGTTCAGCTCACCAGTGTTAATATTGGAACGCCAAACGCTCGTTTGCATTCTAAAGCGCTTGTCAGCATGCGAAATGACCGACACACACTTATGGCGGATTTACCAAACTGGAAAATGTAATCTGATCGAATGGCCATGACATGTGGGGTTGCACAAGGGTCAATCTTTGGACCCCTTTTGTTTAGCCTGTATATGCTTGCCCTTGGGTCAAATTCTTCAGAACGTCAATTTTGGCTATCGTGGCTATAAAGCTGATGCACAGATGTTTATAAATGCTTTCGATGTTGTGTTTTTAATTACGTGAAGCGCGTCGTGTTACCTTGTGTATGAAATGCACTGCAGCATATACTAATTAAAGCTGCCGAAAGAACAGATCACATCAGATAGGGCAGACAGTAGAGCTAGATGAAAAGACGATCCCGTCTGGCTAAGAATTGGTGAGAAATAACAAACGCGTCTTCTGTTCCCATTCAGACGAAAAATAAATTTTTGATTTCCTACCTTTTGCTTGATGACGAGTATTGCATTATCAGTGTTCATAAGCGAATCAACTTTGCTCAGTAGTGCCGCCGCAACATTTTACATAGCGACATGAAATTCGGTTATCCCTCGTCTACTATTAGGAGAGCTTCGTTAAATGCTAATTTGCAAGCCTTGCCGCGCACGTGAATAATCCGTTTGGCAAGACTGACTGTAGAATCATTGCTCTGAGTTCTGCTCCTTTCTGTTGGTTTTTACAGAGAGTGTCACTGAAGTGACGACAAACATTTACGTGACGAGTTTTGGACCCGTGTCAGACACTGACATGGTGAGTATTTCTCCCTCTATCTTCATCTCTTTGATTAAAAACATTTACATTTGCCAACCCTGGCTGTCTATGGTTATAAAGCAATGGCCTTTCTTTTCTTTCTTTTTTTATTATTATTATTATTATAATGAAACCATATACTGCCAATCATTCAGTCAGGCAATTGCTCTTAAGTTTATAAATGACATTATTAAGTGGGTTACTTTGAAACTAGATACAGAAAACAATCAAAAGTTAATAAATGCAATGGCAGTGACGTGGTTCAATAATGAATGTTGACAGCAATGTGATGAAACTGTGAGAAAAATCAAGAATTTTATTCAGGCAGGTCACTGAGCAACGATAAACTAAATAACAGTCAACAGTGGAGTTTTTTTTTTTTTTTTTCAAAATCAGCAGCGGACTTCAACATCCAAACTATACAAACTTTGTATTATGTAGATTGTATATATTATATATATATATATTTTTTTTTTTTTATCACATTTATATATAAATCTATCTATCTATATATATATATATATATATATATATTTGTATATGTAGTATTCCATGAGTCATTACAAGCCCTGAATGAGTGCCTTTAAACAGCAGACAAAAAAAGATCCGCTCATTTTTTTGTCCCTGAATGTTATGCAGCATTTGACATATTTGATCATCCAGCTATAATTGACCGCCTTGGGGTAAGGACGTTTTTTTTTTTTTTTTTTTACTATAGCTCGGAGATGGCTCGACACTCTTGTATTTTGTAGCTGGATTATTGAGCTTTGGAGTTCTTTGGTCTCGCAAGAGAGCCACACAAACTGCTCTGGTGCAGTTCGGGGCTGTCAAAGTCAAATTCGACACAAATCCACAAGGATCTTTTTTCAAATAGATATATCACTAAAGATAATTACAGCAGCTGAGTAGTCCCTTTCTTTCATTAAAGGGGTATTTGCAGCTTATGTAAAAGACTGTTCTTGCTAGGATATGTCAAGTCAAGCAGGACTTCAAAGTCTCTGGCCTTGTTTAAAATTCTATGAAGTCGTCTCACTTTCTCCTAAATTCGTCACAGAATAATTGTTATTCAATTCATGAATTAACATTTAAAAAATTAAAAAACAAAATGTGATTGTAGACATTTGCTCTATTTTACACATATTTTATGGGCATTTTATTATTTTATTTTTATTTTATTTTTTTAAAGAAAAATGGAGGTCAGCTTTTTATGAACCTCACTTCCTGAGAGTTCACATAAGGTCCTGCCTGAGCTGTGTTGGCGGCTCCAAACTGGAGAAGTGGTCTTGGTGCGGGTTCGATCCCCGCTCACCCATAAAATGTATTCATTTTTAATAGGGGTGTTAGAAAAAATCGATTCGGCAATATATCGCGATATTACAGATATATTGCGGCCGAATCGATTTTTAAACGTCATTTTTTTATGGGAATATTCAACAAAACGTCTTACTTAGGGTTAGGATTCACACATTAAGCATAGAAGAATGTTATATTAATGGAACATTAAGCCTTAATATTTCAAACATTAAACAGACGGGCAACCTGTTTGTTAAATGCAGTGGCTCACTTATAAGCCTGAATTTTCTGATAAATAAATACATTTTCATACAAATCTTACAGTGTACTTGTAGAAGTTTACTGATCAGTATCTTCTAAATTTGAGTTAAAAAAAAAAAATCGCAATGATCAATTTATAGATTAGTATCGGAATTAATCGATATCGAATCGTGACACGAATCGCCAGGTCCTATGCAATTCACACCCCTAATTTCTAAGTAAGACTTCAAAAGAGAGTTATGTTTTTGTTTTTTTTATGTTACCCACACAGCTTACATGGCATCTTTGAGTATCATTTAAGTATATCGAGGCCAAGTGTCCTCGTTTTTGAATATCAAAATACGGTTGGTCACCCTACCTAAAGAAATTGGTATATAGTTCCATTCTCTTGTAAACTGTTCATAAAGCATAACATGCACACATCCATGCTATCCGGGTGCCGACTCGGGGTCATGAGCATGTTCTTATCACAATAGAGAGCACTTTATCTTTTTTTCAGCAGATAACACCTTTGAGGTTTTCTCGGCTCACTTTTAGCCCCCAATCTTCTATTGTATTCACGCGCCCCATTTTGGAAACACCATGAATCAATGGCACAATGGGTAGTTAGAGGACATGTGACACACTGTCAGAAATAGGGATACATGCGGCTGTTTAAAAAAAAAAAGGTACAGGATACAAAAATGGCATACACTGTGATGTTCAGAATTGTCCCGGCACGTCCACTTTCATTTCATGATCGCAGTCTTGCATATTTTTAGTAACAAACCTTCACCAAAAAAAGGAAGTTCAGAACAAGTATCAGATAAATAACAAACATATGCTCCGAGGGTTTCTTTCACTCACAGTGCTACAGCCCTCCTCAGAGAAGACATATTTTGCTTTTTAGCAATTTAAAACAGTTCCCAGGCGTATTAATAACAACTGTGATGTGATATGCTTTTCAAAATACCCAAAAGATCAGGAATTACAGAACACTTCACACCCCCTATTTTTGTCTGCTGTTTTTTTTTCTATCCTGTTTTGACTCGGCTGTCCTGACTTTTCTGTGGCACATGCAAAACATCGCCTAGCCAAGCTGCCAAGTCATGAGTGGAGAAGCTCGGTGTGGTGGCAGTTATGAAAATTAGCCACAATGTTATGTCACAATCTGGCTAAATTCACATCTACAGACAAAAACAAAATATGTACTTTAACTGTTAGCCAAACCATCTAGAGACCCAACTCTTTGTATACAAAGCAATTTGAAATATTTTTGTGTAGTAAAATGCTAAATTTAAAACAAGCTAGCTAGCTAGCTAGCTAGCTGCTAGTTGTCTGGCTAGTGGCTAGACAGCAGTTGAAGCAGGTTGATTACTACAGTCTGACCAAATCAAAAGTTATCTTTCACCTTACATCGCAGGTTAATATGCTTTGGAATTTAAAAATATTTGCACATTTGAGGTATAAAAAGTTGAAGGAAATTACCCTACCCTTAATATGTGTACTTTTGTTTTGTTGGAGAGTTGTTCATGCACTATTTTTCTTCCCAATGGAGACTTAGACTCACCTTTTTTTTTTTTTAAATTGTTAGTCGTGAATTTATTTGATACCACTGATCAGTACACTGTTTTTATCCTCCTCGTGCACATAAACATTAAATCAAGGCTTCAAGCATTCCGTTTCAACATCACCCACTGTCTCTGCTTAAAAGTTGCACCACAAGAACGCAAGAGGAAATGTAGCTTGGCACGCCGTACTTTTGATGATGAAAAAAAAAATATATATATATAGAGAGAGAGAGAGAGTCTGACAGTTGTACACATTATAGTGAATGTCATCTATTATTTCAAAACAAAGGTTGCACAATTTAAAAAAAATTGTGATACACCAAAGTAAGGAAAAATCGGAATAGTGGCGCCGACTAACTCGTAGATCCCAGATCTCAATAATGAGCAGTATGAATTGCTGGAATTGGTACCCATTACAAGAAGGGAGGGCATCCGCTGTGTGGATGGGCGGCGAGTTCAAATACTAATGAAGACGACCGCATCAAACGAGCAAAGTGGTTGGCCGCATTTACAGAGCTCGTAAATGTATGATAATGGCCGCGGTGAGTTATTTTTAGCTTTTTTTTTCATTTGATTGAAGCGAATTTGGCTTTGGAGACAATGAGCCTTCAAGGCACTCACAAGCAACTAAATGGAACTGGAGTATGGCTCGTCATTTCCTTTCAAAATCATGCATATAAATGAAACTAATTGTTTGCTCCAAACTTAAATGTCATTGTGAAAGGTATTCAGGAGTGTTTATACAAAGGTTAGGGTTATTTTATTTACATAAGTTCAGAGTGTCTGTGGGTCATAAAAAAAAAGCATGAAGAATTGAACATCCATCCAGTTTCCACATGGAAAGAAGACACGGTTATACTACAACGGGGTTTTACTGAACCGGGCGTTTTACTTCTTCTGCATGGGAAAATAGCCAAATAGCCATTACCTCATAAGTCACAATTTGATAAATGTAATGTTTTTTTGTTTTGTTTTTTTTACAAAATATTGACCAATTTAAAGTATTGAAAATGGCTTTCTTTCTTTGATAATCCAATGTTAATGGATCAGCAAACATGCTGTTTTTGGGGTCTCCTGAAAAGTGACGGTTTTGTAGGTAGAAGGTTTTGGCCCAACGACGTGTGTGTGTGTTTGTGTGTGAAGCTGCGAGCACGTGTTTATATACAGTACGACGTTTATTTTAAGTTGCATTAAAAAAAGCATTAAATTAGACTTGCTGATACCTACAGAAACACTGAAATTCCTTTGCCACTTTAAAAACAAGTGTAGATATTGGCTGCTATTTTCTACCCCGTACACTCAAGGCCTTCGATATCTGAAAATCTGTGCAGGCTTTTTTTGCTGATGTAGTGAATTTCAATCATATAACTCATATTCCACTCTGCGTTTCCATTTCATTCCCATTCGCTTTATTACTACAATCCTTCCTCCTGACGTGAAACAACAGTGACCAAGCTTCATGGCAACCAACCCACAAGGTTTTATTTCTTTATTTCTTTATTTATTTATTTATTATTTAGGCACCTTCAGAAATACAAAAAAAAAAAAAAACAGGACACTGCCCTGTAAGCAATTGTTTTTGGACATAAACATTTTTCTGGCTAAGCGAAAATGTCAACTTGTTCACGGCACTATATTCAAGGATTCATCCTCAAGTGCACTATGAGCGGTTGTACTAAATGGCACAATCAAATCCAATAACTGGCCCTCCCTCAAGCTAGCTACACAATGCCAGGCTTCAAACGCTTGCAGGGATTGTTAAAAAAAAAAAAAGGAGTTGTTCCCCAAACTGAACAACTGAAGTGCTGTATATCCACTTGTCCAATTACCCATCTCCGACCTCAAATGCACTTGAAAAGCTTCACTTCCCACCCGTAGCCTTCACCGAAGCCCCAATATGCCACGTCTCCAAAACAATCCCATCATATCTTATGGCAATGAAAGTTAGCAACTCAAAAGACTTGAAACATAAGATAAACTAACTTAAGGTTACTACAATCATCCTAAAACACACATTAACACAATCCCTTTGACATGATCTCATATTAGCAAAATCACACGGCACCAAAATTAAAAAAAAATAAAAAAAGAGGTGAAGTGGCAGTAAAACAGGTCAAAAATCCTGATGCAATTCAGGAGGAAAGCCTTGTTGCGAAATATGTTTCGTAACGAGAAAAAGACTAGCTGCAAAACATTTGTGGTTTAATCAAATGTGAGCGTGTAGAAATAAGCCAAGTCGAGATTTAACATTCATAATTTCTCATTTCAAAATCCTGGAGCTCAAATCGAGAATGTCTACAACCAACTTTCTGACTTAACTAAAAAAAAGTTTAAATATAATTCTTGTGTTATACTGCTGGTCCCAAATGACATTTAAAAGTGTAACTGCAGTCTGCGTGTTTTACTCCAATACAATATAAAGTATAATATAATATAAAGTCCATGGCAGAGGTCTGTTTTGATTCGCTACACCAACAAATCCAATAGTGGTCCAAAGACGTTCGCACAGCGTTGTAGATAAAATCATCAAAGTGAACTGATACTCAGTAACACGTGCAGGAATAATAAATAATACTTTAGTCCGCAGTCCACACAGACTTTTTCTTCACAGATAATGTTACTCTCACTTTTTCTATTTATTTATTTTTTTCAAATTTCAAGTTGAACTGAACGTTGAATTAATCAGAGATATGAAGGTTTTTTTTTTTGTTTGTTTTGTTTTTTGTTTTGGGAGAAAAACAAGAAGAAGAAAAAAGAGACTTTACTTTTTAAAAGAGAGACTTTTTAAAAGAGGTTTACCATATAGTATGTTTTTTTTTAATATATGAATATGTCATTAAGACACTTGGGCCTTTTTTTTTTTAATTGCAGAAAAACATTCATATTAGGTCTCATATGTATCATGTCCTCATTCTAGTGCATATAACCTAATTTAGGTTATACAATTATATACTGCAATACAATCATGACTAAGTAGTGCTAACTGTGGAAGCCATGAACGAGTAATAAAACCAAACAGGATGTGTTTGTTTTTATGGTTATTAATGACAACAAGTTTTAGGAGATGCAGTTATGGACATTGTCCTTCATTTGTTTACTGCAATGTGATTATATTTGGTGGAACAAAAATGTGCCTCGGGCTGAACACAGTGAAGTGCTAAATGTGTTTACGCCTCAGAGCAGGAAGATGAACACTGAAGATAATTGCAGTTTGCAGGAGCTTCGCAGTTAGTTGCAAATCTCACACTCACAGCAGGGAAAGGTGAATTCACCCCAAAAAAAATAACATACCAAGATAATTGTTTACAGCAGAGAATCAAGAATGACCAGTAATTAGCTTACAGCTCATCAATCACATCTTTGACTAATTATAATAATGCTCAGTGAAGCTCAAAAGAATGGAGTTAATGGATGTGCTGCCTGAAGGAAGTGGCGTGTGTCATTATCACGCTGGCGAATGTCATCTCTGGCCGGCTGTGTATTGTCAAAAAGACGACATCTTCGCATATTTCACAAATAACATTAGCGCACAAAAAAAAGTTCCACAGACAACAGATCTTTTTCCGAGCAGTAAATCACAACTGGCACATGAGATAGCTAACGTAGATAAACGGCGCTGTGTCAAGTTGTCGACTCAAACTAAATATTTACATTGTTTTCCTTTATCTGAAACTTGCATTTGGCGTGTATCTAATAGGAGAAACGCAACAAACTATCAACAAAGACATTCCTTCCTTTTGAGGAATTAATGAAGGTATTCTGGTTTCATCAATATTCTATTATGTATTTCCATGCCATCTCATTAGCCGCCCATCATTTTTGTTACTTGCTTGTTGCCAATGCTTTTCCCACACAATCTCATCTAACGAGGCACTGTCAGACACCAGAAGACGTACCTTGTTCATTTTATATCAAATCCATTGTGGTGGTTTAGATCCAAAAAAAAAGATGAGAATTGTGTCAGTACCACAATATTTACAGGTGTTTATGAAATGGTAAATGGACGGCTTTTTATATAGCGCTTTATCTACACCACACGGTGCTCAAAGCACTTTACAATGCCTCACATTCACCAATTCACACACGTATTAGTACACTAGTGGTCGACCGCTGCCATGCGGGGCGCTGCTAGGTCCGCTGGGAGCAAATCGTGTTTCAGTGTCTTGCTCAAGGACACTTCAAAATGGTCACCACGGGGGGTGAGGATCGAGTCCACAACCTCACGGATGGAAGACGACCACTCTACCACTGAGCCATGCCGCCCTTATTTATTTTTTTATTTAATTTTTTTTTAAATACTAGAAACACCTCTAAGCATGATGCAGCGGTTTAACACCAGTGTAAAAATCATAATGTATAAGAAAAATATTAATATTCATTCGTCCAATTGTAAAAAAAAAATTAACATTATGTTTTGAAATGCAGATATTTGTATTGAATCGTACTAAATGTGCACGTGTGTCTTAAAGAGTAGCAGGTAGATGTGCTGTGCAAAAAAATAATAATAATAAAAAAATAAAAACAATTAAAAAAAATAAAAATTAAAAAAAATAAAAAATTAAAAATTAAAAAATTAAAAAAGTGTATAGACAAAATGTCCTATTGCTTACTG
The DNA here is from genome assembly GCF_051991255.1 of Vanacampus margaritifer. NCBI lineage: Eukaryota > Metazoa > Chordata > Actinopteri > Syngnathiformes > Syngnathidae > Vanacampus > Vanacampus margaritifer. The sequence continues at coordinate 6,123,643 of NC_135447.1, read as the reverse complement.
CAATTGGAGAAGCTCCATTCTATCACTACCAGGACATAAAATTAATCCTAATTAATCCTTTGAGAACCGTAACAATGACAAAATGTCTCTGTGTTAAAACCTTGCAGTGTGAGGCTTTGTTTTATTCTTTCTCACATCACTCATTAAAGTGACGCTTTGGCTTTTGGACCTCGCACGCAGGGAATACAGATAAATTAACTCATATATATATTGAGGGCTGAGCCAGGTGCATTTGGCCGATTTCTTTTTTTTCTTCTTTTCATCAAAACGAGGGAGAAACACCAAACAGACGAGCGTTACCACCAGAAAGGCAGCCCAAACTGCAAAACAAATCTGACAAGAAGCAGGCAATAATCAAAAAATCCAATAAATGCAGGTATTGGCCGTTAGGTCGCGGAGGTGCAGGATATGGAGGATGGAGAGCAAGTTGTAGGGGGGGGATGTTGCTGGGATGTAAACGGGGGCCAGCAGAAGAAGAAGAAAAAAAAATAAAAGCTTACGTGCAATTTCATTACGGCACGCTGCCAAAAACAATAAACTGTACAAGCTTTAACTGGCTCTGTGTAAACTAAAAGAGCTGAATGAAGGTACGTACTGTCAAATTAAACTCCCGTGTTTATTGGTGATTTCTGTCCAAAACAAGCAAACCAATAAAATATATCGCCCTTTACACATTGATCAGTTTAGCTGAATTTAACACTCACTCCAGTGGTTAACAAGCACAGGTGAGGCTTTGCACAGGAAATTGTCTCATAAACTCAAAAGACGCATTCGCTGAAAAGAAAGTCTTGATTTACCCTCACAACTTCAATCATTTCTTCAGAGAGCACGGCACCAAATAACTTCCCGCTTTGATAGAACATGCGCTATTATGTAAAAATATGTATAAATGCAAGACTAAAAGCTCACATTGACAGACAGGCGAAAGGGAATGTGTTTTTATGTGGTTGTCCCAGTTCTTGAATCATAGCTGATTTGAATAGAATGAGAAAAAAAAGAAGGAAAAACTGGCAGATTATCAACCTCTGTGAGCTTGGCGAAAAATAGCCTAGCAACCAGGAAAGGACGCGTCAACTTATATAATATCTGCATACAAATTTGATAAAAATATGACTTTTTTTTTTCATTTATTCATTTGATTCTTACAGTAAATGTCAATGATAGCCATTATTTTCACACCATAGCAAGCAAACATGGCTGACAAGTCTACACGTGCACGCAAGGCCACAAATGATCTGCATATTAAATTGTGTGTAATAAAAAAGACATCAAAATAAAAACATGCTCTGCCGAAATGGCAATTGCGTTGTGTTTCCTTCAAATATGCATTCATGGTCTTAAGCCTCGGGTGCAAAATTCCAGTTTGTCTTTTGAAATGTGTTTTTGTATTTTGAGGGAAGGGATCATTAATACAACTGCCCTCTGGTGTCAATGTGTGCTCATCTGTTTCTGCTGGCCTGCAGTCATGACTTGTTTGCGATGGGCAAACAAGCCATATCCTAATCTGATGTGATTAGCATAATAGCAGATAGATTACATTCATTTTCAATATAGAGGTTGTCCATCTATTGCAATTAAAACAAAGATTCTTTTTTTTCTTTGTTTATAACACCAAATTAATGGATGTTATTTTCAGGCCTGTGTTTAAGATAAAACAGAGTAATTGTTTCAAGTTGGTTAGCGCAAGGTCAGCAACATCAATTAACATTCTGCACTGTTTAGAGAGGTCATTTTGATGTATTGAGTAGAGACGTTATCCAAATCCCGACCCCCCACCCCCCGAGGATGATGGCCTTGTTTTGAAGCCACTTGGAATTGATCACCAGTTTTTGATTTTCACCCACGGAGCAGTCAGTTCCACATCACTGCTCACCAAGAAGCCTTTGAATGTACCAGAAAAGGCAAAATTATCGATTACTCAAGTCTGCACAGCTGCTCTACACAGCTAATGAGGAGCTCTGTTGCCAGGACACCAACTCCTTCAGATGGAACATGAAATGTTAAGAGTAGACCTACAGTCATTTCTGGACTACAAGCCGCTACTTTTTTCACTTGCGTTCGAAATCCCCTCGAAAAAAGTATATTTACGTTTTTTTATTTTGTTTTTATGCTAGAGCATACAGAAAGCTTTGGGGCAGCTTCTGACCTGAAGAGGTCACTTAAAGCAATGGTGGTTATTACAAAAAAAAACGGCCACCAGGTGGCTGCAGAGTATAAGAGATCAGCCAGGGCCATGTTACAAAAAGGCTCTTTTTCAACAGGTTTGTGATTAATGATGAAACTTAGCTATATTCTAATGCTAATTGCTGCAAAACGGAAACAGGTAGACATTTTTTTTTTCCTGATGAAAGAAGAGACTCTAATCTTTTATTTGGTAGGTTCCATGTTTTATAGCAATAGAACACAATATTTTGTGGGCCTTGCAAAATCAGTCAAAAAAAAACAGTAAAACAGCCGGGAGCCAAGGGGGTTGCTTCAGTGAAAATGGCGAGTGAGTGAATGAGTTAACTAGGCTAGCTCCCCGCTAAGGCTAACATTTGTTTTAAGACAGTGGCCGAACGCGTTGCAGTGGGCGGCCGGCAAGAGCGTTATGTCCATACATGAAAGTGGTCCGTGGTGCAAAAAAAAAAAAAAAAAAGATTGGGCACTGCGATAGAGAACCGTGATAAGTAAGCTAGCTAGCTAAGTCAAAGCTTGGCAATTTCTTGTTCAAACAGGGCCACACAACTCAATTGTGCTAAATATGAAAATGACTGCTTCAAAATCATTGGCTTGCAATAAAGAAAATGGTGTCCTGTCATTGCTATGGCAACTGCCGACTGTGTCAGTGGAGTTGCGCGACTAAGTTGTTCAAAAATTGCTGAAATGCTAAAATCACGAATCAATGTTTAATTCAGGAGATTGATAATGAAAATGAATTGGTAGTAGGAAAACTGTGTGTGACACTATATCTTGCCATTTTCTCTAAAGAATAAATGCTATACACTTGAACGCTTCATATGATTACAACTTTCCACTCCACTCCCCACAGGAGTACACCATCGATGTATTTTTCCGCCAGAGTTGGAGAGATGAGAGACTGAAATTTGATGGGCCCATGCAGGTGTTGCCCCTCAACAACCTCCTTGCCAGTAAGATCTGGACACCTGACACATTTTTCCACAATGGGAAGAAGTCTGTGGCCCACAACATGACAACCCCGAACAAACTTCTGCGACTAGTTGACAATGGCACGCTTCTCTACACGATGAGGTAAGAGAAGACGCTGACAGCGCGGGTTCATAAGTTCACGCTCAGTGAGGACGTTGATGTGAGTATGAGCGGTTGTCTGTTTACTTCGATCAATGCTCTTATATACCAACCATCTTCTAAATTCTCCCGTTTTATTCACTGGTCAATTAAGTTCACGCTCCTCCAAAACTATATTAATTAAAAAGTTCTATATTATTTTATTTCATTGACATGTTTCTAATCTCTCTTCACTATGTTTTGCTTTAAAATGTCCTGCATCAAAAGTAATCTGATTGCGGACAGTATTCAAATTCATCTCTATTGGGATATCCAGAGCGGTCCATTCAATTTGTCATATATAAAAACAAAAAATATACACATACAAAAAAATAAATAAATTAAAAAAATAATTAAAAATAAATAATAAATAAATTAAAAAAAAAAAAGAGAGCAATTATGATGACATGTCAAATCGGTAAAATTGCCGAATGAACAATATTGAGCTCTCCAGGAAAAAAAAAAAATTAAAAAAAATAAAAAAAATTGTATAGTATGTGAATGCCTTGAAAAGGCAGGTCTACACTGATTGACGTGGAAATGAAAATTATGGAAGTACAATTTGCCGGCTATTTCCTGGCTGCATTAGCCACTTTGGTGTATGGTGACGCTACTTTTTGATGACTTTATTGTGTTACCATTTGTTTAATATAGTGATGAAAGCGCAATATTGGCTGTTACGGATTGCTGTTTGTTATAACTAGCAGTGATAGGTCATATTCAATAGCTAACAATAATGTTTATATGCAGTTGAGTAACTGTACTGTACTGTGCAATAAAAAAAAAAATTGATGCACTATGTACTTTTAATCAAATATGTTTAATACAAACTAGATTCAGGCCAACACAGCTTATAAAAACTAGTATATAAAATGAAATAGTAATATTTACCCATCTCAAATAAGAAACACTAAATTCCAAATGATATCCCATTATATGGTTTTATTATTACAGTACTCATCAAGGTTTGACCTTGCTTTTGAATAAAGTGCTTTATTTTATTAGGATTGTTTGTGTTTGAATTGTTCCATAAACAGATTCCTTTTACCCTGACACAGCGTTCCAACCAAAGTATCGCCAGTGTGTATAATCAGTAAATAGCTCATTGACTCGCTTATATTGATTCCCCATTAAACTTCAGGTTAACAAATAAAAGTGACCATAAAAGCGCACAGTGGATGTTGTGTCTTGGCTTGTGTTTTGACTTGTGTCGTATTTCCTATCCCCTCAACCCCACTTGACCTCCTCCTCCCTGCCATCACGCCCCCCCCCCCCACACATCTCCCATCCTTCGCCCTTCAAGGTTGACCATTCATGCCGAATGTCCCATGCACCTGGAGGATTTCCCCATGGATGCGCACGCCTGTCCCCTAAAATTTGGAAGCTGTAAGTCACATTAGTGTTTAAGTTTAGCATTACACAGTCAGGTAGCAAGCAAACTAAAGTCAACCGTTGGTCCCATATATCACTAAGTTGTGTTTCATATGCTTTAACCCTAGAGAACCCACGGGGTCAAATTTGGCCCCTATAAATTCTGCTACTCAAATAACAAAGACCTTTTTTTTTTTCTTTTTTTTTTACAAATTTAACTTCAAAAGTCCAGAGTGCCACTTCTGACCCCTGCACGGGGCCATCTAGTGGATGAATATTGCACTTACATGAGCCAGAGTGGTGGTGACAAGATGGCTGGCAAAATGCTGTTTTGTTGAGCTGGAAATCAATCCAAACAAAACCATCTTCTCAGCGAACCATCAGATGGTAAAATTGTGTTTTTTTTTGTTAATCTATTTCATATGATGTGGCATAATGCCTCGGAGTATGTTTTATATATATATTTTGACAAATTAGCAACTCTGAGCTAGTTAAAAAAAAAAGGGTTAAAATTGAAAAAACATATTTTGGTGTTCAGTGAACTTATAGCAGTCATTTAATGTATAATTCATAATTTTCCAAAGAAGAAAAGGGTTCTTGGGTTCTCCAGGGTTAAAAGTGCATGTGAATAAAAAAGCCTGAAACTAAAAGAAAAAAGACTGCACGGGATAGTTTCAAGAAAATGGTGAAATGACCATACTTGTTAAGGATTTCCACAAAAACAACAAACAAATAAAGACTTCCCTTATTCTTGGACTTTCAGGGAAATAATTTTCACTATTGATGTGAAATAAAGCTGCCTCTAATCCATGTTTGGCCCCTTTTGCTTCCTAGACGCATACACCAACAATGAGGTGATTTACCTCTGGACTTATGACGACGAGCGGTCTGTTTCTGTGGCTGGGGATGGTTCCAGGCTCAACCAGTATGACCTACTGGGACACGTTATTGGCAAAGAAACCATAAGTTCCAGTACAGGTACAGATGATAGAGAATACAACGAATATACTGGCTAGCATGATGCTAACTGTTGGTGGGCAAAAAGCTTGTGGATTGTGTTTAAAATCGAAAGGCTTCTGTTGGTTGGTGTCGTTTCTACGTGTCATGCATGGAGAATGGTCGGTGAAATCCGATTTATGCCCCAGCCCCGGACACTTTAAAGATGAATTGCACTGATGGAAAATAAATTTCACTTTCTTCGTATTTTCCTGCGTGATCCAAAAATCAATCTGTATTTCCGTCCGAAGCCGTGTGCAATTTTTCTCAGCCCTTTTGACAGCTTCTGCAGAAGGGCAAAATTATTTTTTATCATATGGGACATTGCAGGCAGTGTAAAGCAGTTTTCAATGGAATCAGAACTCAGAACTGGTCATCACAATGATGGAATGATCGGAAAATTGTATAAGCCACACCCACTCAATTAAAAGAAAGAAATAAAACACACAATCTAATAATTTGCTGTGGCATGCTTGAGTTAAGTTGATACAGGTAGAGTTGATTGATAATGAATTTGATTGATAATAATTGAAATTGTTTCCACGGAGAATAGAATAGACTATATACCTGTTTTTATGTTACTTTTGCATAAACACGGAAGTAACGGTTGTTTGATAGTTTGAAATGACCACAATTGCGATACAGATTTTTTTTTATGTGTATGTGCATGTGTGCGAGTGTGTGTGTGTGTATTCATTAGTTCACCTAAAACCTATTTAAAAAAAACATACCGTTCACCTAAACCGAACACTTCCAGCCAGAGTCGTGAGGCCGTCAGGAGACCCGAGGAAGGACCAAAGATACAAATTTATTTTAGCCCCTCTACGTCATTTCCCATTTAAATTACCGGAGCATTAAGCTAGGGGACTTATATTAGCATAAGAATAATGGCAGTAATGCCGGGTTGAACGTATGTATTTTACTTTCAATGAACATTTTTGAGTCGTCGTGTTGTCGTCAAGACCAAACCAACCGAGACCAAGACATTATCGTGGCCAGAAAGTATCGAGACCGAGACAAGACCAACTTTTTGGAGGCTGAGACCGAGACAAGACCAACATTTGAGGTCGAAAACCGAGACAAAAATCAGTAAAAATGCATTTGATTCCGAGACGAGAACAAGACCCTTAAAAAGTGGTCTCGTGTCCGGTCTCAAGACCAAGAACAATGTTGAGAACTACAACACTAATGATCCCAAATAAACAACAAAACGTTGCCTCTCATTTGGAGAAGGCAACACTGACCTTTTCCACAACCCTACTGTGGAAAATAGAACAATAGCAACAAAGAAGCAGAGCAACCGCAGGGCAGATCTGAATACCAAGAGCAAATGTGTCAATGTGTGGATTTGATTTAAAATCATTACCAGTTAAAACAGAAAAAAATCTGCAAAGAAGCTGCATCGGTGTTTCAACCACAAGGAGAAAAAAAAAAGTTGGATAACGGTGAATGCTTCGCCTTATTTACAACTGTTGAACAGTCAGCCAAGATAGATTTAGCATTAGCTAAAGTAACAACACAACCAGATTGACTAGCAATCAATTTTGTTAGAAATACTTCCTTTCTTTTCTTTTCTTTGGTCCTTCCTCGGGTCTCCTGACGGTCTCACGACTTTGGCTGGAAGTGTTCAGTTTAGGTGAACGGTATGGGATTTTTTTTAATAGGTTTTAGGTGAACTAATGAATATACACTCACACGCACGCACATACACGTTCAAAATTAAAAAAATAATAATAATAATAAAAATAAAAAAAAAGAGAGAGAGAGCAATGATGTCAAATCGGTAAAATTACCGAATGAACAATACTGACCTCTCCAGAAAAAAAGAAAGAAAAAAAAAAAAGAAAAATAAATAAAATACCTCCTTGTGAGAATTTATTGTATATTTGATTTTTAGTCAAACTGTAGTGCCAAGGTTTTTAATTTTGAGAATCTGCTCACCCAAACCTTAACACGTGTGTCTACAGAAAAGGCAGCTCTTAGCTCAAATGGAAATGCATTCCACAATTTGAAGAAAATGGACTGCGACGCTCGATCATCTTTAGTTCCCATCACGTGAGGAACATTAAGTTAAAGGTGGTCAGCAGACTGCAGTGACCTAACAGGTCCACCTAGTGTGGAGGAAGGAGCCTGATGATTGGGGGAAAAGGAGGAGTTGTAATACTTTTTCAAGATAGTATAAGAATGAGAGGAGTCCGCTGAAAAAGACACACTTGCGAGAGGGACTGCAGCCAATTGTCTGTAAACTTACTTGTGTCCAGAATATTCTGTAAAATAAATCCTTCGAAGGACCTGTTCACCGATCTCCAGTCTGTATTCAGAAAATCAACATTCTCTCTACCCGAACAACAACGAACACGCGGAAGACAAAGATAGTCTTCTAGCACAACTTTTAGGTGGGAAAAAGCCGGTTTATGTATTCATCAATGAGCATGGATGGATCGATGGCTTCAAGGTTTCTCAAGCTGTGGCCAACAACAACTCAGATAAGCGAGTATAGAAATTGGATGGGGTGGATGAATGGAATCAAAAAGTAACAGAAGACTGTAAGAGGTAAAAAAAAAAAGTTTTCCTCTTTAAAAGCTTTTTTGCTCCTTGCGACTCTCAGGAGGCGAGTCGCTGGGTCACAGAGCTGTGGCAGGTTTCACTTGCGCTTTGAGACCTAACTAACAATGAAACCACTTTCTTGCAGTGCCCTCTGGCCTGTTTTCCTTGAAGTAAAAGGTGTGCCCGTATGTGGTCAGAAACTCTACTGAGAACACTTTGTTTGAGATAATCATTATCGTTGTGTTGGTGTGGCGGTTTGAAGGTAAGCTACACACAAAGTGTTGCTACTAAACGCCAACTTAAAGGTGGATGTGAAATGATTCCTTTAATAAGCTTTTGCACAAGCCAAGTAACGGTTTGCTCTTTCAAGGCTTTCAGAGAAAAGTGTGATTTCTTAGCTTAAGGACAAAACTGAGAAATAGTGACAACGCTATGGCAACCATGGTATTAATACACTCAGTTGAATATGTATAAATGTTCCAGCATTAATCAGGATGTCGGCCTGTGTTGTCTGACTTGATCTGCTGTATCTCCATTTCTCTTTTTTTCTGCTCTCTCTCTCCCCCCAGGGGAATATGTAGTGATGACAACATACTTCCATTTGAAAAGGAAAATTGGCTATTTTGTGATCCAAACCTACCTTCCCTGCATCATGACAGTCATACTGTCACAAGTGTCCTTCTGGTTAAACAGAGAATCAGTACCTGCGCGCACCGTGTTTGGTAAGTTCCATCTTGTGTTTTTATGCAACCCAGAATGCACTAAATAATAACTGAAGTCTGAGAGACTGATGGCCGGGTGAGTACGGGGCTCTTAAAGGGTGAGGTAAAAGCAAAAGAAATGTGCAGAGATGATTTAATTTAATAGGTAGCATTGATCTAATTTGATTGTGCAGGCGTATGCAGCTAATCAATCTAATCCAATCTAATCCAAACATTGTCACCACTGTGACTATATATATATATATATATATATATATATATTAGGGGTGTGAATTGCCTAGTACCTGGCGATACGATTCGTATCACAATTCATAGGACACGATTCGATACCGATTAATCCCGATGCGAATCTATAAATTGATTATTGTGATTTTTTATTTTTTTTTATTTTGAAAATACTAATCAGTAAACTTGTACATGTACACTAAGATTTGTATGAAAATGTATTTATTTTTATCTGAAAATTCAGGCTTATAACTGAGCCACTGCATTTAACAAACAGGTTGCAGCACTGAAATAAAATATCAAGGCTTAATGTTCCATTAATATAACATTCTTCCAAGGATTTTGTTTAAAAATCGATTCAGCCGCATATCGAATCGATTCGAGAATTTGCGCGCTGTAATATCGCTGAATCGATTTTTTCTAACACCCCTAATATATATATATATATATATATATATATATATATATATATATATATATATATATATATATATATATATATATATGTGTGTGTTTATAATATCTTAAATAGCCAAGTAAAGGTCAAAGCGAAGAGTCAGAGGTGAGGGCAGACGCAGATCAGACAAAGGAAAACCGGGGGGAATAAAATTGGTGAGATTAGAACAGCTAAAAGTGAAAGAATCTAAATCTGAGTCAGAGTCAGATTGAGAACACAGGAGTGGCTGGGGAGAGGGAAGTCTGGGCTTCCTCTCTAAGCTGCTGCCCCCGTGACCCGCGATACAAAATGGATGGATGGAGTCAGAGTCTTTGAGGTTGTATAAATTGGAATCTATAAATCGGAATCATTTTGTGTCAGCAAAATGGCAGGGCCAAAGGAAAACAAGAATGGCCTTGGAGAGCTGATAGGTTGACATTCAAAGCCTATTCTGTTGAACAATTGTCTTCGATTAAGAAGGGACACTTTCATTTTGAAGGTGACTGCGCTGTATGTACTGTGCATGTAGTATGAGGAACACATTTGCTCGCATTGTTCCCATCTTGGTCATCTTTTGGCTGTATACTGTAACATTTTAGCAGATTTAAGTTTCAAACCGTTTAATTAAAAAGAAGAACCAGAAGACGTGTGATTTATTTTTGAACAGAGAAAATATTTACACTTAGACTTTAAACTGATTTGATTGGCTGGATCTGGATCGGACGATATTTAGCATTTTAGGCAGAGTTAGTGATTGGCTGCAATGTCTATATAATAATTATTATTGTTTTGTTTTTATGTTTTTGTTAAGTGATGGTTATTAAAATCAGGCAGGTTTGTAAAGAGTAAACCTAATTTATAAACAAAACAACTGTAACAGTGGAACCGTAGAAGATGCCGATAGCACGCCTGCCTCACAGTCAAGGGTTCTGGGTCGGAACCTCACGCCCGACCTTTCCATGTGGAGGATAAGCGTCAGATAAGCATATCACCATAATGTGTGGTGTCGTATTGAATAATCTGAAGAGACACACTGACGTAAATTCAATAATTTGGCAATTTAAAAAAAATACCTGGTGAATTTTCCAATGGCAAAATTATTTTTAACTGAACAAAATGTTGATGGGGAAAATGCTTTCCTTCACAGTGCTTCCTCAAGCTCTTCCCTGATTTTCGTATTCTATTCCCAGGGGTCACCACTGTCCTCACCATGACGACCCTAAGCATCAGTGCCCGCAACTCCCTCCCTAAGGTTGCCTATGCCACCGCCATGGACTGGTTCATGGCAGTGTGCTATGCCTTTGTCTTCTCTGCCTTGATTGAGTTTGCCACAGTCAACTACTTCACCAAGCGCAGCTGGGCATGGGATGGCAAAAAAGAGGGCATGGAGGTCAGGGTGAGTGATTCCTGTATGAAAAAAAATTGCACATTGATGATGATGGTGATGAAGATGATGATGATGATGAATGTGTCACTTCTCTCTCCTCTCTGGCTTTAACTGCTTTCATCTTTTATATTTTTGTTGAAAACACTCAAAGAGCTGCTGAGAATGTTGTCAATTGACACTGTTGAATGAACAAGGGTCAATTGGAAACTCTGAGTTACCCCTTAAAGTAACCCAGACTACTCGGTAAAAGAGCTTTTATTTATTCATTAGGAGCCAAATGGAACAAGGACAGTTGGGAGAGCAGAACCAGAGGTAAAATTCCCAAAGACACTAGCCCCAATTTAGTGTGGCAGCATATGTTCGAGCCCCATTTTAGTCAGTGTAAACCCATTCTGTCAAGATGAGACAGCATCTTGCAGTACAGCCTGCTCATTAAAAAAAATGGTACACTGACTAAAAAAAAGTGAGAGTGCATTTAAATGAATCCCTGGAGGCCAATATTACTTTCACGCGCAGATTTGTCAATAGTTTACACTCTTTTGTGTGTTTATGAGCAGCGAAGACGGTAGAAGTAATTGGATCAGAACAAGAAAGTTGAAATATAGATGAGTGTGGGCCATTTTGCTGGAAATATTTAACTGGGGAATGCTTTTGTGCTTCAGTCAATTTAGGATTATTGACTCTGGAGTCATAATGTGGAGGTGGAAAAAGAAATGTAAATAGGTTTCAGAAATTGCTTTGTACCCTAAACTCAATGCACTTTACATACAGGCCTCACCTATGTTGAGATGAATGTAATTTACAGGGGAGAGGGGGGGGGGGGGGGTTATTATTAACTCATTCACTGCCATTGACAGCTATAGACGTCAAAATTCATTTTAACTATTTCTCATTAGTTTAACATACTTTTTATTTATTTTTTTGTACATTTACAACAGATAAAAAATTTGTGATTAATCGTGAGTTAATTAATTAATTAATTATGATTACAAATTTGAATTGTCTGATGCCCCTAATGAAATATTTTATTTTTAATAATCCTTTTTTTTTTAATAAGGAAAAGATTATTAAAAATTAGGGGCGTCAGGCGATTACAATTTTTAATCGTAATTAATCGCATGACTTTACTAGTTAACTCACGATTAATCACAGATTTTATATCTGTTCTAATACAATTAAAAAAAAATCTAGGTTTTCATACTCTTGTTAACAAAAGTGGGGGAAAATGTTAAACTAATAGAAATAGCTCAGTTGAATTTTTGATTTTTTTTTATGAGGAAAAGATTATTAAAAATTAGGGCCGTCAGGCGATTACAATTTTTAATTGTAATTAATCGCATGACTTTACTAGTTAACTCACGATTAATCACAGATTTTATATCTGTTCTAATACAATTAAAAAAAAATCTAGGTTTTCATACTCTTGTTAACAAAAGTGGGGGAAAATGTTAAACTAATAGAAATAGCTCAGTTGAATTTTTGATTTTTTTTTATGAGGAAAAGATTATTAAAAATTAGGGGCGTCAGGCGATTACAATTTTTAATCATAATTAATCGCATGACTTTACTAGTTAACTCACGATTAATGACAGATTTTATGTCTGTTCTAATACAATAAAAAAAAATCTAGGTTTTCATACTCTTGTTGACAAAAGTGGGGGAAAATGTTAAACTAATAGAAATAGCTCAAATGAATTTTTGACGTATATAGCCGTCAATGGCAGTGAATGAGTTAACATGATTGGCACCAAAGTGCAGTGAGGTACTCACCACCTGCAGTACAGACACAGCATCCGTAACCCTGAAACAGTTGTGGTAAGGTTTATTATAGAATTTAGAAACAATCTAACATTTGTTGAAAACAAAAAAAAAAATGTAAAATGGAAGTGTAGTCTTATAGACGAAGAACAACTGAGCAGATGCTAATAGATGCCGGTTATTCACGGCACTTAAACAAATAAAAGCATCCAAGCCATACCAGACCAAAACTTTATGAGTTTTATAGTTGAGGTTTTCAGCATGGATTTAAAATGTCACGTCATCCTCGTTATCATCAAAAAGAACTGCTCGTTCCCTGACCAAAACCTTTTCATTAGAAAACTGCCCCGCTTGAAATTGTAACTCGAACTAAACCCATTTAGACAACAATGGACACCAACTGATCACTCGCTTATGTCAATTTTGAAATTAACAACTAGAGGACCCGCTCACGTGCTTTTGGTCTTATATTAGCACAACGCACACGTGCACACAATTAGGGAGCAAATGGGTGGCCACTCTTGTATTGGTCTTAAAAGGCTAAAGATTTAATTTCAGAGCAAAGCTTTCTTATTGAGCGTTTTTTTTTTTTTTTTCAAATTATAAAACTTTGCAAACTTCGCTGGCCTTAGAAAAAGAAAAAAGGAAAGTTCATGAAATTAAATCAAGATTTATAAAGTTTCATCTATGAATGCGGGCATCATTGTGATATCCCTCATTGTTATAATGTTGATGAAGTTATGATGGCAAAGACAAAACAAATATACGCTCCCCTCCAAAAGTCCTTTGTTGTTGATTTAAGATTGGATAGCGTTTAGTTGGTGTTTGTTTTGGGAGATTACACCCTTCAATGTCATCTGAGTCTTGGTTTTACGTCAGGAGCTCGACTTAGCCCGTCTCAAATCTTCCGCTTTTTCCCCTCCTGATGAACCCTTTTTTTGTTGTTTTGCGTCATTATCTTGAAGGATCTGCCGCTCAATTTGGTTGCATCTTGCTGTAGATAATTTTTGCTGCTGCCATCATGTGTTGCATTAATAAAGATTAACGACCTCCTGAGTTTCACAGATAAACTCGCGCGTGTTTGTGATAATGAACAGATGTTTTCTTTCTGAAAGCTTCAGCCTTTTTCCATCACTTTTGGTCTTCCAGCCTGACCTTCCTTTTTTTTTTTTTTCTTGCTAATGAGAGGTTTGCATCTTCTAGCGAGGACTTTGTATTTTTTTGTTCATGACAGCTTGTGCAAACAAGTAGATTGTGATAACGTTACTCTGGCCTTCTGGAGTTTTTTTTTTTTTTTTAACTGCCCTCTCAATGCTTCTGTGATCACTATTGGTGATTTTCTTAAACTCTACATCTTAATACAAGAGTATTTTTGTCTTCAATTCATTCTAATTGGTTGTATTGTTTATGTCCAATTTTATATTCTCTCAATGTATTTTTCATTCATAGACTGCGCTCTAGTTTTCCTCATATTAAAAATGGGTGGTGCAATTTTCTAAGTTGTTTTTCCAGATCAAGATGTATAAAAACTTGGAAATAATATTGATCCTTTATCTCATATTCATTTTTTTAGGTCAAACCAACATGTTTTCAGTCTATACAAGTAAATAGCACCACTGTTCCAATACTTTTGGAGGACAGTGTAAAACACAAACTTCAGTTTTTCTCGCCCAGTCAGTTTAGACTTTCTCAATGTTTGTTATGGGTTGTCATTTAGTGCTCCGAGAGGCAATATTGTGGTAAAACAAATGTTTGTTTACAGGAATGAAGCAGAGATAAAGAGTCAGGAAATGTTTTTTTTTTGTTTTCTTTCTAGATGCTTTGTCTTAATGGCACAAGTCTGCGCTCTCCGTGACTGTGCGGAGAATGTAGTTGTCATGATAGATAAACAAGAACCGGGTCACAATGGTAGACAAGACACACTCGCCCTTAATGCCCCGCAAGAATAAACTACTGGAAAGCAACATTTTTCTCTCTCTTTAGAAAAAAAAAACAGTAGGGGAGGGGATGTAAGGGGGAAAATATTGCCCTCAGTCATCAGAAGCAGAGTTTCAGCCAACGGAACCAAATGATGACTTCATTTCCCGCAGGCTCTTTTCTTTTTTAGGTCTGATATGGTGAGCTGTCGTCGAGTCAGCGTGTACTCATTTACTTTAGAGGTTACACGGCTTCGGTGGCGTGTAATTCCCTCTGGGTCGCTAAACAGTCTGTTTAACCAACGGGCTAATTAGCTCACCTCAAGTCAGCCGACAGTGTTATGCGGCAGGATGGAAGTCGTGCGTTTTCTTTGATAAGCCGAAGAGCGGCGCGGGATTTCGTCAGAGTTGATGGGAGCGTTTGGCCATTGCGCAATGGGGATGTCAACTTGATGCTAGTCTCACATGAACGCCTCGGGATGTCAGAATGGTGAAGAAGACATTGACGCTTGTGACCGCTTAAGCTAGTTGGCGTAGGAATTATTGCGCGCGAGCCTTGTTGCTGCACATCCTTCTACTGTATCAGCATTCCACATGAATAACTATGGAGGCGTGGAACTGGCTGCCAATGTTCAGGAAACATTTTTGACTGGCGAATACGTTCGAATGTATTTTTTATTTTATTTTTTTTATTTTTTTAAATTTTAATTTTTTATTTTATTTTTTATTTTTTTGGGGTTGTTTTTTCATGCACTCACACATTCACACTGTGGTGGCGGTAAGCTACTTAAGTAGTCACAGTTGCCCTGGGGCAGTCACATTTTTGACTGGCGAATACGTTCGAATGTATTTTTTATTTTATTTTTTATTTTTTTTATTATTTTTTTTTATTAATTTTTTTATTATTTTTTTTTTTGGGGGGGGGGGGGGGTTTTCATGCACTCACACATTTGGCGGTAAGCTACTTAAGTAGTCACAGTTGCCCTGGGGCAGTCACATTTTTGACGGGCGAATATGTTCGAATGTATTTTTTATTTTATTTTTTATTTATTTTATTTTATTTTATTTATTTTTTTTAATTTTTTTTTTTTGGGGGGGGGGGTTGTTTTTTTATGCACTCACACATTTGGCGGTAAGCTACTTAAGTAGTCACAGTTGCCCTGGGGCAGTCACATTTTTGACTGGCGAATACGTTCGAATGTATTTTTTATTTTATTTTATTTTAAATTTTTTAAAATTTTTTATTTTTTTTATTATTATTATTTTATTTTTTTTATATTTTTTGGGGGGGTTGTTTTTTCATGCACTCACACATTCACACTGTGGTGGCGGTAAGCTACTTAAGTAGTCACAGTTGCCCTGGGGCAGGCTGACGGAAGCGTGGCTGCCAGTGTGCGCCTACGGCCCCTCCCACCACCACCACTAAACATTCGCACCTTACCATACACCAGTGTGATTAGCACTGGAGGCAATGTGTGTTAAGTGCCTTGCCCAAGGACACAACTTGGGCAGAGCGGGGATCGAACATTCGACCTTCTGGTTACCGAACGACCGTCTCCACACCCTGAGCCATGGCCGCCAACGTTCGAATGTATTTAAATACGTTTGAACGTACACATAAATGCATTCAATCAAACAGACTCGCAAATGCGTTCGAACGTTCTTGTAGGCTAAATGCTACAAACATAGCATACTTTCCCATAATGCCACGGGGTATTACTTGCACAAGTCAATACCCCGTTGAATTATGGGAAAAATAATGCTGACCCTAAATCATGCACTGCAGACATAACGGTAAATTATAAAAGTTACGTATTTGCAAATACGTTTGAACGCCAGTCAAAAATGTTTACTCCACATTGGCACTTCAACTCTGTGGACCTTAAAAAATATACATGGGAAGTGAAAGCAGAAGAAAATGTAAAAGTCTGTGTCTCCTTTGCCATTTAAACTTTTTTAAATATGTTGTAATGTATCTCTCATTCAATTCATCTTTAATTAATTTGCTGGGGTTGAGATAACGGCTAGTTCTTAAAAAACAAACTTAACGTACATTTATGGGCCTTGCTCTGTGAAGTCATATTGGATATTTAAAGGGAATTCATTCATTAAAATTGGGCCTTAATTATTATTTGTCCATTAGTTAATTGAAATGTAAAACATAAGCAGATAATGAAATTACTTATGTAACTAGAGCAAATTCAAACAAAATGTAATTCATTAAATGGTAAACATACCGTAAGTCTCAAACTTGCGGCCCGGGGGCCATTGGTGGCTTACGGGAAGATTTTTTGTGGCCCCCTACTTGATATCAAAGTCTCACGTTTGCTCGGCCCACACTGTTGTTGCCCTGGGTGTTATTTGTTTTTTTTTTGTCAAGCGAAGGTCTGCTATAAAGCTACCAGATTTCCAATAACCTAAAATACACCGAATGAATGACTCAACTCACACTTGCATACAAATACCGGCGGCTATAATCAAATATGTCAAGGCGTCATCTCAAATCATAAAGAAGGTCAGACTATCGCAAGGCTCAGTCAAACACATCCACACAAAGAGTTCCAGACAACACTTGACATTAGGTGGCACAATCAGCCCTCAGGATGCTTAATCACCCCCCCCCCCCCCCAAAAAAAATCTGACATTTGCAGATGCAGATGCACCGTTTTTTACGTTATGTGCCAGACAACAGCCAAATCACAAGTACATAACTGAATTTTTGGCTGAAAATATGTACACTACTAAATGTATAATGTCTGAATGAGTCAACATTTTCCAGTGTAAATTGGGGGTTTTGGTTCAGTTAAGGTTGGAAAACAGTCAATTAGAAATCAATTGCAGCAGACAAGATCATTGGTGCTCGGAGTCAATGTCCGGGAAAAGACATTGGTTATCTAGAGGGCACTGTTGACTTGAATTGACTTGAGTTCGACTCCTTTAGGCCTTCTTCAGTTTTTGCGAGGAAAGTGAAAACAATTGAAGTCGGAAGGGAAAACAACAATTTAAAGTCATTGTGGTGTCTACTGCTGATAGCATTTGTCACAGCAGGCATTCCAAAACTCTATTTCTCATCTGCCCCCCCAGTTGATTTCAGTTGCCACAGTACAGTTTATGATTGTAAAACCCATAGTGTGGACGTCAATAGCTGTGTCAACATAACATAACATGGCCTCATCCCAGTGGGACAGTAATTAATTCAACAATAAAGAAAAGATGACACAGTAAGCAGAGGACAACAATAAAGGACTTCCAGCATTGTTAAGCGCATCAAGCAATTCTCTATCGACCAATAAACTAGCGATATTGTGTTAAGCACCACGCTTTACCTTACTTCGAGTTTAATGCTGGGATAAATGGATTCGTTACAGATGGCTTATTTTGATACCTTTTATATCTTTCGGCAATGAAAATGCAAGCGTGGACAGAACACGGCTGCTTGTTTTTTTTTTTCTGGAGAGCTCAGTATTGTTCATTCGGTAATTTTACCGATTTGACATGTCATCATCATTGCTCTCTTTTTTTATTTATTTATTTTTTATTTGTATATTTTTTATTTTTTATTCTTCTGGAGCGCTCAGTATTGTTCATTCGGTAATTTTACCGATTTGACATGTCATCATCATTGCTCTCTTTTTTTATTTTTTTTATTTTTTTTATTTTATTTCTTTAATCCAGAAAAAAAAAAAAGAACACGACTGCTTGGTAGAAACGAGACTTGAGATTTATACATGACAGCAAAAAAAAAGTGGCATACTGGAGCTCAGTGGCTGCATTGTGGCTTTCCAGATTACATTTTTGAGTGTATGCCAATATTAAGTGTAAAGTCTCAACAAAACACTCACTGATGAGAACTGCATAAAGAGATCCGCCATGAAGTAATTGCAACGGAAACAGGGGACATTAGTTATGCTAATTAAAAAAGATGGAGTGAAGGGAGGAGGAGGAAGGAAGCAAAATCAAATGAAGCTGAAAAAGTGGAGCAAAAATTAAAGCTGTGGCCTCAAAGTAGACTTAAAAATAGGGAGCACTGAAACGTCAACGTACTGTAGACTTTCTTTACAAATGGCAAGAGTGGGGGGAGGAAAGGTGGGAATATAATAACCACCTTGTTTTATGGTACTTTTGTTTTTCTCTTTTGGGTGCCATCTGTTATGATTACCACACGACATACTATACTAACAAATTTAATACATGTAATTAACATTATATAGTTGCATATGAACAGACTGTAACACAACAGTAGCATCATAGATGCATATTTAATACATGGTCATCAAGAAAGTTGCAAATATTCTTATTACATGGCATAATTCATACAACACACAATACAGTGGAACTATGGTAAAACGTAATTCAATTCAAGTGGCTGTTTGACCTCCAACTAAATTCTATTTCCCATGTAAGGCCCGTTGTATAGCCTATGCAGGTATTGTTTTACGTTATGTAACAT
Organism: Vanacampus margaritifer; assembly: GCF_051991255.1. NCBI lineage: Eukaryota > Metazoa > Chordata > Actinopteri > Syngnathiformes > Syngnathidae > Vanacampus > Vanacampus margaritifer. The sequence goes on along the minus strand of NC_135447.1, from coordinate 6,104,547 downwards.
TTTTACTTTCTTATGTGGTATAACAGGGTTAACTACTGTTAAAAGTTAACATGAAAAACCGAGACCTTCTCGGTTTTGAGTCCCCGAGTCCTGGCGGATTTCACCAGCCCCATTTGTTTTGTCCCACTTTTAGCCAGTCCCGTCAAGGCAGCGATTCATACGATGAACTGATTAAAATGGAATTTAACTGTTAAATTCCTTCACATTCACATTTGCGTCATACCGGAAGGAGAGCTCCTTCCTGCTTCTGTGTTAAAGAATCATGGGAAATGTAGTCAGGCCAAACGCGAGCTGAGCGTTTCTTGTAGTGCATTTTCGAAGCTACAAGGTGGGACGGCAAGGTATGTTGTGCCAATGTAGTGACCCCTGAAATTGTTTTTATCCCCTTGCAAAAAAAAAACATTTTTTTTTATTAATTCATTCACTGCCAGTGACGGCTATAGACGTCCAAAATTAATTTGAACTATTTCTGTTAGTTTAACATTTTTTCCACTTTTGTTAACAAGAGTATCAAAACCTAGGGAAAAAAATATTGTACATTTAGACCAGATATCAAATTTGTGATTAATCGTGAGTTAACTATTGAAGTCATGTAATTAATTACAATTAACAAAATGTAATTGCCCTAATTTTTTAAATATTTTTTTTATTTTATTATATATATATATATATATATATATATATATATATATATATATATATATATATATATATAATCAATATTTTTTCATAAAAATAAAAGATTATAAAAAATTTGGTCTTCAGGCGATTAAAAGTTTTAATTGTAATTAATCGCATGACTTTAATAGTTAACTCGTGATTAATCACACATTTTATATCTGTTCTGAATGTACAATAAAAACTTTTTTCTAGGTTTTCATACTCTTGTTAACAAAAGTGGAAAAAATGTTAAACTAATAGAAATAGTTCAAATGAATTTTTGACGTCTAAAGCCTTCAATGGCAGTGAATGAGTTAAAAAAAAATTAATTAAAAAAATATATATATACAAAAAGTGCTTACCTTCAACGATTGATACCTGCGCGGAGATGCAAAAGAAAGCCAGTTCTATAATCACTCGCAATCAGCATATGACTTGAGGTGCATTCAATGACCTCTCACACAGTAGGACATCTCAAACATCGATAGAAATACCGATTTAATGCACCGAACAGCAATGATTAGTATGTGAGCACATTGCAAAGGGTACGTGGGGAAAAAAAATAGAATTTTTTTTTGGGACGCACCAAAATCAGAACAGCTGCATGTCAACTTCCAGGGTAAAAACATTGCCACCACACCAGACCGAGCAAAAAAAAAGAATGGATAATGCCGAGCGCTTTGACTTGTTTAGCGCTGCTGAACTGGTAAACAAGTTACCATTTAATTAGCTAGCGTAACAACACAACCACTGGTCACCAGACTGAGTAGTGATTACAGTAAATTGTTCATCTTGGTGAGAACTTATTGTATATTCGATTTTTTGTTTTTCTCTGATTTCTGCGGTCACACAAAAGGAAGTGTTACCCTTAACTCTTTTTGATCAGATTAAAATCTCCTTGAGAATGCATTACATTCTGTTGGGGTTAGATTTTCTTAATGTTAAGGCGCAAAAAAAGATCTTCAATTGAAATTCTCATGGGTGTGAGAGGTGTGAAGACATCTTGACTCAGTTGCAGCCTCACACACACACACACTCACACACACACACACTGTATCCACTCCAGAAAAGTAAAACTTGCGCTGTGATCAATCTTGCTGCCCTACTTGTTCTCCCACACCGACTGTGTGCGCAGCACCATTCTGTGGCTGCCAGGATTATGAAATCATCCTATGCTAAGGTTTTGGTAAATAAGTGGATCCCTGTGCAAATTCACTATGACAGTTTGAAGCGTTCTTTCAGCAGAGACAGTCTAATGGTTTCTCTGTAGGAGTGCGAGGAAGTCAGCTTTTCTATCATATAGCCTGTGCCATGTTTGTTTTATCGTGAGGTTTTTTTTTTTTTTGCCTGAAGAGGCCTAGCTGCTTCCATTGATTTGTCAGACATGACTAAAGGCATTGTTGTTTTCTCTTCTTTTTTTTTTCCATTCATGCTCTATGCTGCAGCTGACAGCAATATCACAAGCCAACCCAGTTGAAGTGATGCAAATGTGATTTTTTTTTTTTTTTTTTTTTCAATTTCAGCACTTTTGAAAACATTTCACAGCTGAATATTATGGATATGACCTCTTTTTTTTTCTGCAATCAAACCTTGTATGATGCAGATTTAATTGACAGTGGTGTGAAATGTACAAGCTAGACACTGATGAATAGAGCATGTTGGGTAATTTTTAATATAATTGGTAAACTTTTTTTCTTTTCTACTTTTCTTTTCAGGAACCGTTTCAGGCTAACATGGCCAGGATTAACGATATGGTTAGGCTTTTGTTTTGCTCTTGTGTGTGTCGTGTCTCGTGGTGTTGCTTCTATTTCCTCTTTATGAGTTCAAATGGAAGTATTGTGGAGTCTGCTGCGTTTTCTCCTGACAACTTTTGCTGCCTTCTCTTCTTTTCAGAGAAGAGAATCGGCAACTCTCTCCAAAAAGGCAAACAACACTTTCAACATTGTTGGAACAACCTACGCCATCAACGTTGCAAAGGACCAAGGTTTAACAACCATTTCTAAGAGCGCCAGTTCCGGGGCGTCGGCCAAACACTCCTATCTCCATAAAATGGATGATCCCTACACAGAAGCCAAGAAGTCTTACAACCGAGTCAGCAAAGTGGACAAGATTTCACGCATCATTTTCCCTGTCCTTTTCTTCATCTTCAACTTGGGTTACTGGGCCACATATGTCAACAGAAAGCCCGCTATCATAGAGGCAAACAACCTCAACTGAAATTGGATCAAAAGTCAATCTTGAATGAGTTCAACAATGAAGGGTAGACAGGTTTGCTGGGAAGCCATGAACATCTTAACGTGTACGCGTGTGTGTGTCCGTGCAAGTATGTGTATGCGTATAGTGGTGCCGAACTTCAGAACTTAGGAATGTTGCTTGGTTGATTTATTTATTGACTTGCTTATTTATTTATTTAGCAAGCTTCATTTTCATTTGTGAGTGAGCTTCAAGTGCAATCACAAGTGAAGTTATTTTTCTGTATTAAAAACACGTAATTTTATTTATTTATTTTTTTTGGGGGGGGGGTGAAAATGGATCAATGGAATTTCAATTAATGTCGATGCGGAAATTGTTTTTAATATGAGTTAATTGAGTTACGAGCTTGGTCAATGAATGCATTGAACTTGTATGTCAAGGTACCACTATACATATATACACATATACATATATATGTATACATACATATATATATACATACATACATGTACTCTATGTATACATAGGGGCCGAAACCTTGTACCTCCAAAAATGGCCAATTTTCAGCAGACCCCAAAAACGCCATGTTTATTCAGCCATTAACATTGCATTGTCAAAGAGAGCAAGGCATTATCACCACTTTGTATTAGTCAATAATTTGTAAAAAAAAATAAAATAAACAAATAACACCCAAACATGTGGACTGACCAATAGTATAGGTTTTGGAAAATATATATTTAACAAAATGTGATTTATGAGGTTTCGGCCCGACGCCACCGATATATATGCATTTGGGTATATACACATATATTTAGATATATATGCATATATACGTGTGCGTGTGTGTGTGTGTGTGTGTGTGCAATCTCATTAAATCCAATCAGAGCTGCCTTTACAAAGATAATATTGCACCAGAGATGGTGATTAATGTAGTGCATCATGCACCATATTCATATTATTTTAATATCCTCTCTCTCATATAGCTTAACAAGGTAACTAAAATATTAGAAACGTGTGTCACTATGATGCTATTTTGCACCACAACAAACTACAATTCCTAACATGCTGGTGTGTGCACGCTATAGCTCTCTTACGGCGTCAATTAAAGATGACCTAATTACTTCCAACAAGTATGAAGGCTTGAAGTATTATTTTGATTGTCATTTGATGATTAATTTGTTAGCACCATTATGCTAAATTACACAAAATTGCCTATTCAGCTTTATGGAGTGGAATCAGTACAAGCGCCAAAATGTCATGGAATATTGTAGTGAAGTGGCAAACAAGAACCAAATTTTGATGCTGGCTAGTTTTATTTTGGTGTGTCATCAAATGGAACTAACAAAAAATGTCACTGCCCATCATTTGTAACATTGTAAAGTGTCACGTCATAGCCATGAAGCAGGAATTACCATATTAACTACTAGGAATTAGCATGCTATAACTAATCCTTGTATATGGGCATACTTGTAGTTATCTTTGTAAAGGCGGCATTTTTTGAGAGTGTGAAATATTTTTGTGAGTTTACCGTGTATTATGAGTGCGTTTGTGTTATATTTTGCTCATCCATAAAGATGCAGGGCAAACGCTCACCTATAGGCGACCTTTGCGGGCGTATGTTATCACAAGACCCCCTTTTACACAGCTCGACAATTTGCTGTCACTATTATGCTATTATATCTTGTGTTTCCAAAAGAAAGGCAACAAAAATGGTAGTAACAGCACCTGTAGGTCTGTGTAAAATGGTGCAAGTGGATATAGCGGGAAAACTCAGTAAGCTAGCTTAAGTCCCAGACCGGTATGGCGTCAAGCTAGCTTTGTTCTGTACAATGTAAACAAGCAAAGCGGCATAATGGAAGACTCACGTCTACTGTGATGTTATACAATCTCTGTGACAAAAAAAAAAAAAGTTGCATTTGTTTTCTTTTCTCATTTACAGTAGCTCTGGCCCTGTCTGCTGTTGTAACAAAGTAGTCCATTGCTGTATCTTGACTGCTTGTCATTTTTGTAAAATAGTGAAACTGTGTTTTCTTTTTCTCTGTTTTGCAAGCATGTGGTTCCGTTTTGTCATTGTTGCTAACCAATGAAGACAAGAATTAATGACATGCATGCACACACACACACACAGATTATGCAGGGACACAATAGAAGACACCCAAGGAGCTGTTTTGTGGTTGCTTAACTGTGGTCCGGTACCGAGGGCAGCCTATATGGTTCCATAGGAACATCATTAATAATCTTCAGTGTCTGGCCTTCAGCTCAAGCTGAATCTCATCAGGGCCAATGCGGTATCATCTGGAATTGCTTTTCGCATCCCATGGGGGCAGCCTGTGCATTTTCAAGTCCAGCGCGCTCGAGCTGGCTGACTGTGTTTGGTTAAATAGGAGCCAAGTGCCTTGGTGAACATACAGATGACATAAACAGAGCAAAAAAAGGTATTGTCACACACATCTACAGCACGCATGTACAAAATAGGTCGGTGTGTATATCAGAAGAGGTGGTCGCGCTTGGTGGCTGTACTCAACCCACCCGCAAACTAAGTATGGGTTTGAGGCATATTTGTGTGAAGGTGGACCGACGACTTACTGTGACAAGACGACACAAAAGTGATTATAGGATTCCACATTTTATTTTGTGCTTTTCACAGTCGTAACGAAATGCCATTATTACCTCAAATTGAAGCTCAGTTTTTTTTTCTGTTTGTCATAGAAATTAAAAGGGAAAGTCAACTCAAACATTTTCTTTACAATATGTTCTAGGCGGCTCCACTAGTCTAAACACTATTTTGATAAATATTGTGTTTGTGGAAGATGGGTCAAGCAGCAAAATCCACCATTTTATTCATCTTAGGGAGCAGCCATTTTGCCAGTTGCTGTTTTCTGAGGCTGAGCCATGATTGGTTGTTAGCAAGCGTAGTGTCATTTTCAGTCGATAGCAAGTGGCAAAATGACCCACCCCCCCCCCCCCCCGAGTTGGATTAAAAAAATGGTGGGTTGTGCTGCTTAACTCATATTCCACAAACGCAATGTTAATCAGAATGCCTTGCCATATAATTATTGTAAAGAAAATTTTGGGGTTGACTTCCTCTTTAAATAAACACGAACGGATGATTTTATACATTAAATATCATTAGGAAAAAAAGAAAAAAAAATGCTTATACAAAAGCAATGTTTTTACTCATGTTATACTTTTGCCTTTTTAATACTTTGATTGTGTGAAGTGTCTTTGATTTTTGCACCGGTTGTACAACTTTTCTGTTTTGTAGTCGACAAACGTTCGTCTATTATACAAATCGGGATTATAAATCTTATCATAGTTGTGATGGAGAAAAATACATGTAGTTTGCTCACATAGTACATTTAACAATTTGAACCAATGTTTTCATATCTTCAACTGAACATTATTTTCCCTTGGGAGAGGTAACACCTAAGATCCACTATGAGTTTTTCTTTCATTCTAGAAATGATGCACCATGCTAATTGTTAAAAAAAACAAAAACATATTTTGAAATCATCTTTAGTGGTAAGTGAAAGAATAATTAGTAGTTTGTGTTATGGCCGCTCTTGAAGTGGTCTTACAGCTCACAAAACGGTATATGCAGTATTACACTCAAGTAGCTCTTCGTGTCTGTGTTCTTGTGGTTCGGCCAATTTACTCGTCGGTGACCCACTCGCAGCCCCAGAGACACCGTCATAAATTATTAATGCATATTTATGTGATGTTCATTTACACCGACAAGGTTATGAAAGTGCTTTTACCCTCATTTGCCAGCATGCACATTTTATGAGTCTGCTTTACCTGCAGCTCAGTAACAAATATAATGTTTAATGAAGTTCCTTCCTCGCTAACGTGACTCAGAACATATTTTAATAGCGACTACAAAGTCAAAGTGGAGGATGTTGCCAGACTACAGTGATCAATAGATAACTTGCAAGCCATTATTTAAATATTTTTGGGGTCACGTCATGTGGTGACAGGTGGCATTGGTCTTAGCGACTCCACCCCTGCAGGGATTTTAAATTATTCGACTCTCTTGTTAATTATGCATTGTGTAGGACTGAAATGAACCATTCCATCTCTCAGAGCAAGTGTCAAAAGTCTCCTGGTGTCCTCCGAGTGGATCTCAGAAGCCTGTGAGTAGTAACTCTTGTATTCATTTCAAAACACACCGAATCGAATGCAACGGCATTAAAGTCATTGCAAAACACGTTCACATCATGGGTGATGGATGTTACTAAAAAATTATGAATTTAATTTGGAAGGACAAAATATATATATATATATATATATATATATATATATATATACATAAAATATATATCTTTTTATCAACATTTTGCAACACTGTATATACTACATTATATTACAGTTTCTAGTTAGAAATCTTAAAATACCAATATATAATTCTTTGGACAATTTAAAGTCTCTGTCCTCCAAGTGGATCTCAGAAGCCTGTGAGTAGTAACTCTTGTATTCATTTCAAAACGCACCGAGTCGAATGCAACGGCATTAAAATCATTGTAAAACATTTTCACATCATGGGTGATGGATGTTACTAAAAATTTATGAATTTAATTTAATTTGGAAGGACAAAAAATAATAATAATAATAATTATATATATATATATATATATATATATATATATATATATATATATTTTTTTTATCACAATTTTGCAACACTAGAAATCTTAAAATACCAATATATAATTTTTGGGACATTTTATACAGTATTATTTTCACTGATATGAGGTGGTATATCAAGAGAATTATTCAGTTTGTGATTAAATTGTACAGCCGGCATTGTATTGGGAGTACAATAACGAGAGACAACAAAAGTTGTGTCAAACAATTGGCCCAACAAAGATGATAGTTCTGCGTCAGACGTACCTTATTTAGCGTCAGTTGGGAATTGTTAAAATGTTGGAGAGCCCGAGAAAGCGACTGATTGAGGACTTGGTAGACACATCACAGAATAATATCCCAGCAATCTCCAGGTACTGTACTATGCAAAACTTGCCTCCTGGGGAGGACAGCAGGAAGAGGATGGCATCAGAGCAATCTGATTTGACACTTAGTATGTTTATAATAATAATAATAATGATGTGTTCTTTAAAAATATATATATATTAAAAAAGTGGGAAAATAACATCTTTTGACACCCACTGATGTAATCTTGAATAAGATAGACTGTGCTGGTATACCAAAAGATGGGTTTGGCAAGTGTACACTGATATCTATGTATGTCTTTATGCAAACACACGATTATAGCCGTTTTTTTCTTTTTTTTTTATAAACAGTACAGTATCACAGATTAGCATTTGCTGCACAACTTGTTTGTCCATTTACGGGCGGCCTCTCAACATTTGCCTTCTACATCTTATTTATGCAGTATAGTCTACATTTGTGATTCTGTCATGAACATGTTTAGCCCAGAAATCATTCCAATGATTAACATTGAAATGTCCGAACTGAAATGAGAGTCAGTGTTTTTGGTCAACTGGATTCGACTGCATTGTTGATGTACTACTTTTGAGTTTTATCTGTTTTGACAGTTATTTTCCCGCAGGGCCAGAGTTATCTATAATGGAACCATGTCATTGCACCAAGACACATTATACTTAAAAGCATATAAAAAAAATATATAAAGATATTTATGCTATTTAGTGCCGCTTATGGTTTATACCAGATAACCTCTAAGATGTTGATGCAATTTTTTTGATGGGTAGAGCGCCATATACAGATATTATATTAAATAACAACACTTGATAGTTGAGGAAAATGTTACAAAGTTGTGAATTTGTAGATATTGTGGATTCAATTCCAATAGTTTGTGAATATGGATATGTCACGTCATTTATTTTTAAATCTGATACGTAGCGCTGTCCAACATTCAGCTCTGTAACACTGCGTGTTATAGTGTTTTGACGACATGCGGTAGATACTATTCATGAGTCTACTTACAAGATCCGTACCTTGTGTGCACTTGTTTTCGAAACTTAACTGTGAATTAGCAGACGTTTGCAAGCAGAGTTGTACATGCTGTGTTCTCTCTCCTGCAATTCCACTGCATGTCTCTACGCATCGAGCGATAAAAGACTTCCTCCACAAAGACAGCTCCGGGAACATACCGTAGTGGACTCTGTATTGTTATTGGGAAGTGGCTCTCTATGTGCTCAGTGACTGGACTCTATGTTGACTTCTCTCGTTCATGTGCTTACTGTAATGAGATGTAGCAAACGGAAATTGAAATTAAAGGATGTTGTATTTTGTCTTGGTGTTCTACTTTTTGGTCCCCGTGAACATATTTGAGTCATGTGAAATGTATATTTCATCTCCGAGGCGTTTGCCATTTTCTGCTGTGCATAACGAGCATTCTACAACTTTTTGTATTTTTTTTTTCTGGAGAGCTCGGTAATTTTACCGATTTGACATGTCATCATCATTGCTCTCGCTCTTTTTTTTTATATATATATTTTTTAAATAATTTTTATTTTGTATGTGGGTACGTGTATGTGCATGTGCGTGTGTATTCATTAGTTCACCTAAAAAATAAAAAATAAAAATCCCATACCGTTCACCTAAAACGAACACTTCCAGCCAGAGTCGTGAGGCCGTCAGGAGACCCGAGGAAGGACCAAAGATACAAATTTATTTTAGCCCCTCTACGGCATTTCCCATTTAAATTACCGGAGCATTAAGCTAGGGGACTTATATTATATTATATCAGGAGACCCGAGGAAGGACCAAAGAAAAGCATTTTACAACTTGACATTGATTCATTGCTGAAAGCCACACGGTGTAATATGAAAGCTAAGTACAAGGAAACAAAATAAACACAAATATATGTATGTTTTTAATTTTTCATGAACATTAAAAAAAAAAAAAGTAATAGAAGCAATAGCTAAAGTCGGGATAGGATTTGCTTTTAATGGTTTCACACAATAACATTGTATCAGAAGTTGTGGTTGTAATCATACACATAATAATGTATTTATGCATTTAAAGTAAAAGCTACACATTCTTGACACCTTTTCTCTGACAAATTTGGATGGAGTGAAAGAAAAGTACACTTTAATTAGTACAGTGTAATACCATTAGCCACCAGGGGGCGAAGAGCAGAAAGAAAGTAGCATCAGAGAAATCTGATTAGGATGTTTCAAGCGACACCATGACATCACTTGTCATTGACAGAACAAGTGGATCTTGATTCAACCTCATGAGCTGAGACAACTTGAGCCCAAATACTCATCAATCCAATTTACAGGTTCTTCGTGTGTTGAGTATGACTTTAAAAGTCACTATTTTGGTCCCGTTGCTTTCACTTGACAGATGTGCTGGTCCCTCAAGGTTCTATCCTGGGACCCTTCTTTTTCATTACCCACTTGCTGCCGCTAGGTCGTGTTATACCGCTTCGTTTTTTTATTTTTATTATTCATACAACTGAACTACAAATGGGTATTGTTTGCCAAAATCAAGATCCGATGACTCCTTAAACGTGGGTTCAAATAGTCACTCTCAGATATTAGCGGAGGTCAAAACACAAACTTGAACATGAAAACGAAGAAAATCACATTTTATTTTTGTTCCCCCATAGTCGGTGAAAGTAAGTAGTACCGACACCAATATTAATAACTGACAAATACTGAACAGAAACTGATCAATACATTGATTGATTTTCTCTATATCCTTGTTACGGCCTTGAGTGAGGCGGAGCCTATCCCAGCTGAATATGTGTGAGACTGTACTGGTCACAATAGGCCTACAGGTCAAGATTATTTTAGAGTTAAAATTACTAATATAATTGGGAGATGGAACAACAACCATACATAAAAAAGTGGCTAATGCAGTGGTTGTTCAGAGAACACTTGAATTTGAACGCCAAGTCCAAGAGACTGCGCCACTGCCCCCAGTCATGGGTTCAATGGCATGTGACTTCAAATGAGAAGAAACAAATTGTAGCATTTCAGTTAGCCAGTGGAATTGATTGTATTCAGAATGTACATGGTTGACATTTACCTTGTAAGTTCCTGCAAGTAATCCACACCGGGGGGGGAAATGCTCTTCAAATCACATTACACACAAGAGCAGATGTGCTACAAGCGCACAAACTTCCTTTGGAGAAGGTAAAATAGAATTGAAAGAAAAGTAATGAAATTAACTCATTCACTGCCATAAATTAATTAAAAAAAAATAGATCATTAAAATTAGGGGCAAAAGGCGATTAAAAATTATTATTTTTACGCATGACTTCACTAGTTAACTCACGATTAATCACAAATTGTATATCTGTTCTAAATGTAAAATAAAAAAATTCTAGATTTTCATACTACTGTAAACAAAAATGGGGGAAGAAAAGTAAAACTAATAGAAATAGTTCAAATTAATTTTTGACGTTTATAGCAGTAAACGGCAGTGAATGATTTTTATTTTTTTTTTAAAGAAAGAAAATACTATTAAAAATTCGGGGCGTCAGGCGATTAAAGTTTTTTGGGTAATTAATCGCATGACTTCACTAGTTAACTCGCGATTGATCACAAATTTCATATCTGTTCTAAATGTGCAAAAAAAAATTACTAGCTTTTCATACTGAAAAAAAAAATGTTAAACTAGTAAAAATAGTTAAAATTAATTGTTGACATTTATAACCGTCAACGGCAGTGAATGAGTTCAAAAGGAAGTCAACTCCAAAATTTTCTTCACAATATTACATATTTTCTATGCTGCCCCACTAGTTTAAATACGTTTTTCAGATTAATATCTACTTTGTGAAATATTAATTAAGCATCAAAAATCCACCCGTTTTTATCCATTTTAGGGGGGCAGAGCTATTTTGCCACTTGCTGTCGACTGAAAATGACCTCACAGATGCTCAGCGCTCAGGTCATGGCCAATCACGGCTCAGCTTGCGAACGTCACATTACCAAACTCAGAAACAGGTCAGCCGTGATTGGTCGTTACCAGAGCGCTGAGCAATTGTGATGTCATTTTCAGTAAAGGTTCAAAGCAGGAGAAAACTTGGTAGCCTGAGGCAACTGCGCAATCTGGTGAGTCATGGATATGGAGCCTAACCCCGGTGTACGTACTGTGGCATTGAGATAAGAGATTTTTAAAAAAATAAAAATAAAATAAAAAAAGAGAGCAATGACGATGACATGTCAAATTGGTAAAATTACAGAATGAACAATAATACAGAGCTCTCCAGAAAAAGAAAAAAAAATAATAATAATAATAATAAGAGATGGGTGTGCAAGTGAATTGGATGAGTGATCAGGAAGGACAAGCATTTTTTTTTTTTTGAGAGCTCAGTATTCTATAGTTCATTCGATAGTCTTAGCGATTCAACATGTCATCATCATTGCTCTTTTTCTTTCTTCGTTTGATTATGATTGCATTTAGGCTATCACTGATGTAAAGGAGACAGACGTGGTGGATTTCAATGCAAAAAAAAAAAAAAGACGATTACATTATTGTTAGTAGTAGCAGTAGCATAGCAATAGTGTCCTGTTGGCAGTTATTTACCATAAAGCATCTCTTTTGTCCATGACTTCTATTGGAGCTGCTACTTTTTTTATTAAATGCCACGTACCTCCCTCAAATGAAGCAACTGTCTAAATTATCATTAAAATTAAAATAATTGTCTCACTAAAAATTATTCCATTCTCTCAGACCTACTCGAACGTGTGTTTGATGGCTTACCCATTATGTCGGCCTGGAATTGCCTCATAATGTCATAACCATAAACCAGGGAAATAACTGGAGTGCAGGGATCATGCAAGAGATGACAAGTTCACAATAAAAGTAATTGCTTGAAAATAATGACTTCGCACAGAAGGCTGTAAGCAGTGACAAAGAGTTCGAACAGGAGAAGTGGGTAAACACTTCAGAGAGGGAGTCAAAACACGAATTATAAATGTTAAAGCAAATGAGACAAATATGTTGCTTAGTCTCATGAAATGTATGCACAGTACTTGTGTATAAGACTATACGTCCTTGACATTAACAAACCGCCAAATGCAGCTGTATTTCAGCAGTCATGGGTAACACAGCTCCACCCACTGGTCGGTTGAATTTTATGTTTATCATTAATTCTTGTGTAAAAGCCCCGATTACTCAATAAAATAATCAATAGGATAATCGATTTTTGGCAATAAAATACAGCCTGGCATTTTAGTTACATTTTTAGCTTCAAGGAAAGGGCAAAAAATAGACCTATTGAATTGATACATTGCAAATCTACACACTATAAAAACTACAACACCCCACAAATTAACTTAAGGTGTTAAAAACTATTCTATGCACCAATATATATATATATATATATATATATATATATATATATATATATACACCAGTGCCCCCTAAATTGTTATGGCCTTTTCGCACTGCACTTAACACAGCGCAGTACATTGACAACCAACCCATTCATAATGTATGTGCTGCCATGACACACTAACGCAGCACCGTGCCACAGAGGCTGGGCATGAGGTGGGTGCCGCAAAACCCATGTGTTATATGTGTTTTGGTTGGGTCAGCACCTTTACCAGGATTTGTATCCTTGCCAACAACACAGCCTGCTACTGCGTCACTGGAAGTTTGAACTTTCACTTTTCTTTTTGGAACAGTGAAAATATTGTTAGCAAATCGCCAGGTGTCAAAGCCTATTTTATACAAAAGTGTTGTAAATTCACTTTTTAAAAAAAGTGGACTGTGAAAATTGGCGGAGCAAAGAAGAATACCACATTATGCTGATACAAATACACTGACGAGCATGTTTATGCTACTCTTGATGTGTTGACTGAATTCAAGTTAAATGCTGAAGCTTTCACACATGTGTTTTCTCTGATCTATATCACGAATATAAATCTCGAACATGTTTGATAATGATTTTCTCACCGGGGACCAATTAAAGGGAAATTGATACTTAGGAGGGGGTTGTTCCACATCATTTGCAGTTTTTATGAATCGTGTGTAGTATAAACTGGGTTGCTTTAAAAGCATAAATAATTAATAGCAACATGAGTTTGAAGAGGAAGTCAACCCAAAAATGTTCAATACAATATGTTCTATGCAGCCACACTAGTCTAATCATGGCATTCTTAATCATAATAATAATAATAATAATGGTACATTTTATTTGTAAAGCACGTCATATTTGACATCAAACCTCAAAGTGCTACAGTGAGTAAACATAAAACACATAATAAAACCAATGTATTAAAACCAATTAAAAAAATATTATTATCATTATTAATACAGGAATATGAAATAAGAAGCAAAACCCACCTGTTTTTATCCATCTCAGAGGGCGGCCATTTTGCCACTTGCTGTAGACTGAAAATGACACCACAGTTGCACAGGGCACAGGTAACGACCAATCACAGCTCAGTTTGTGAAGTCACATGACCCAACCCAGCCAGCGCAACTGTGATGTCATTTTCAGTCGACAGCCATTAACGAAATGCCCCCCCCCCCTCACCCCCTCACCCAATGAAAATACATATAACAATTTTTACAGTTCATAAGTTGAGTCATTATACTGTTTGTTTGCATGTTGGAAGCACTTTAGCCAAGTAATTAATAGAAGAATATTTATTTGAGATCAGGTTTTGTTGGTAATCCAAGAACCATGTTGAATAAAACACTGCATTTTCATAAGTAGATAAGGTTTGTGCTGGTATGCAGAGTGTGTGTCTTCATTTTAATTTTTACCTGTGAAAATTGTAGGTAATTTCTTTGAGCCCGGCCTGATGACAGGAGCGTCACTTGAGGATAGGTCACCAGATGGGGCAGCTGCGTCATCTGTCTCTAATAAAAGTAACATCAAGTGATACAGGTAAAGTGAAACGTGCATCTGTTTCTAGACTTTCTAAATAAAGCTTCACATTCCAAATGAGATATATTTTGTTTGCATTTCAGGAAATAAAACAAGAGCACGGATCTACTGCTTAATTTAATGTAATGAAATTTAACGTTATTGCATTCAATACAATAAAATCACGAATTGTTTTCAGATAAATCTGCTAACAAGTAGCAAGCTTACTTACATCTTCGATGTCCGGAAAATCCCAACGCAACACCCGTTGCGTGTTGGATTTATCATGCTCTGATTATGCCCAAAGTTATGTCTTTCAGGAAAATATTAAAAACAATAAAACGATTCTCATGTCAAATGAAAGTCAGTTTTACACTTGACACTGACGTAAACAAATGTGTAATAAATTCAACCCGAAACAGACATCAAACCGAGGGCACGAAACTGCATAAGAAGGAAAGGAAATGAACTTGCCTCGCGTTTTGAGTGTCCACGTTTGAAAGGGACAGTGAACGCAGCATAGTAGGCCATGGCCAATGGAATTGCAGCTCAGTCTGAGAGCCAAAATTCAGGGTTAATATTCAGCACTGTCACTGCTTGGTGGCTAAGCTAGCTAGCTAGCGCCCCGGCGCTCATTATGTTGCTAACTCGAGCTCAGACTTTCTGAGAGCAAGTAAACACGCTTGCTCCGGGCAATGTCGACGCCAGTTAAGGGTGGGTGAATGAGGACGCGGGCTTCCCGGTGATCACTGCGGCACAACTATTAACCTTGATGCCACCGGCCGCCTGCTGCAGGCTGCAGCTAGCTGGAAGTTTGTCATCCGCCTCAGGAGGAGGAGGAGGAGGAGGAGGAGGAGGAACTGGAGGTTTGGCTAATTTGCTAGCTGAGGCAGGGCAAGGCGGCCCGTACATGTCTTCCTCTCCACTTACAGCCAAAGGGTAATCTTGCAGTTCATGTTTCGCCAAGAAGTCAGTGTGACGTCTTTTATTCCGTCTTGTTCGTATCTTTTCCACCACGAGAAGAGGAATATGTCAAGGTACAACATATACAGCCTGTTAGATTGGGTCTACGGCGGGGTGGACCCGAAGTTTGAGGGCAACGGGGGCCCAGAATGTGCCGCCTTCCTGGCGCCCCAGCAACGCATCAGTGAAAGTCTGGTGGTGCTTCTCATCTCCGTAGTGGAGATTGGTGTGGCGTTGAAGAAAATCAACATCTCCAAAGAGCTCAAAGTGGTGGGGAAAGAGTGCACCAGATCAAAAGAGGACAGTCTAGGCAAGAACTTGTTGCTCGTTGCACTATGCATGACTTTTGGAGTGGAGGTGGGGTTCAAATTCGCCACCAAGACTGTGATCTACCTGCTGAATCCGTGCCATGTGGTGACCATGATCCAGGTAAGGATGGTACTGGTGGGTCAAGTGGTTCTGTCTACTCTAATCGGTGCATATTGTTGTGCCGAGCAGTAAACAATACGAGAAGCAAACACTGCAGTTTATAATGCAATGTCAGTAACATAACTAAATGTATTGTATTTGATTTGCCCAGTTTTGTGCCCTTTGTTGGAGTTCCTCCTACTCCAGCGTGAAAGTTTTCACAAACTTCACTTGCACTCTTTCGCAATTCCTCTTTTTCAACTTCCTTATGACTTGCTCTGAATGGGACTCATCGGGCCTCTCTTTTGTTTCATCAGAACAGATCAACTGTAGTCCATAACCTGACAAATCCAGAATATCCCTCTACTGTGTCGTATTGTTTGGTTTCTAGGTGTTGGACAACAAAAGTGAGGTGTACTTTGTGCCATCATATCCTTCACACGTGGGTAGCAATGCCACGCAAAAGGCTTATGCATTGGATTTATAGATGAATTTGTTGTTGTCAGGCCGGTTTTCAAGCAAGCCTGCTCACGTGCACTTTTGCTACCATCACAGTTGTTCTTTGGTTCCGCCTGATTGCCTGACCTGCACGGTACTTGTGAAAGGTCATGAACTTAAAACGCTGTACAACGGTCAATGAAGAATGTAGTTATAAATTCATTGAGATTGCACATCGTGATCGATGAGCAGTGTGCATCCGTGAAAAATTGAAGAACCGTAGTAGGCCTACGCTTTTAACGGAACTTTTTTTTTTTTTTTTTGTCATCCTGCTTTGAGGGGTTGATCCGGTCTCATGCAAACGAGCCAGCGTTACCTCATCACTCCCCATTCAAATTCTAAACGTACAAGTTTTTACACTAAGCAGACGCAAGAGTCCAGAGTGGTTTGTCTTTTGTTAGGGGGTCATCCCATTTCTTGCTTTGTGTTTGTGAAACCGAATCCCATTTAGTGTCTTTGTGTTTTGCTTTGCCTCGAATGCAAGCAGAAAAGGTTACAGGTAATCTTATCTCCATAGAAAAGTCAAATGTGAACTATTTTGGGAAACAGACTCATGTAGTTATATTAGGGGTGTTGGAAAATATATATCGCGGTATTACAGCACGCAATTCTCAAATCGATTCGATATGCGGCCGATTTTCGATTTTTATGGGAATATTCAACAAAACATCTTACTTAAGGTTAGGATTCGCACATTAGGCATGGAAGAATGTTACATTAATGGAACATTAAGCCTTAAAATTTTATTTCAGTGCTGTTCAAACATGGAACAGACTGCAACCTGTTTGTTAAATACAGTAGCTCAGTTATAAGCCTGAATTTTCTGATAAATAAATACATTTTCATACAAATCTTACAGTGCACATGTAGAAGTTTACTGATTAGTATTTTTTAAATTTGAGTTGGGGGGGAAAAATCTATTTATAGATTTGTATCGGGATTAATCGGCATCAAATCGTGATACGAATCGAATCGCCAGGTGCTAGGCAATTCACACCCCTAATTTATATCCTTATTAGTTAGAGCCCAGCTAGTGAATCTTTGCTTAGAGTTGTTCATTTATAGCATTAATTGCAATTTCAGGAATGTCACTCCCTGACAAAACATTCCGGCTCGTGACTTGTTATTGGCCCATGTGTGTAGTTGCATGTAAGCTCTATCAGTATACGCTATCAGCTGTAGTAAAGTCATGACCACTCGATCTCAATTATGCTGATTCCACTAAACACAATCATTTTACGACTGCCCTTGTAAAAAAAGGAAGATTGGTGCAAGAGTTTCTTTATACAGCACTTTTTTTTTTTTATGAATGTGATATTTTCATTTTCATCTTTAAAACCTTTTCAGCTGTAATTTAATCATGGAGGACTTGGTCAATTTTTAACTCAGTCCAGATAGATGATTTATTGTACCAAAACAACCTGCAACCTTTTTTCAGAGTGGGGTGTCATAGTTCAACAGGCAGATTAAAGTGGGAAAAATATAAATGCTTAAAGGGTAGGGGTGTGCCCAAAAATCGATTCTCATTTAGTATGATTCAGAATCGATTTTGAATGTCCCAAACTCGATTTCATTTCAATTATTTTATACTGTCCTGCCCTTGTTTGTGTGTGCCTTTGTTGGGAGCACTGTTCATGTTGTACACGATTTGGCCACTTAGGGGCAGTGTGGTTCCGCTCGTTCTGATACACAGTTAAGTTGTAGCCACATAGAAGCAAAAAGTCATGATCAAGTTACTCCAATCCAAATATATTTTTTTGCAGTGTAGGATGTTAAGATTCTTCTCTGTATACATTCCTGAAGCGTTTTGTATGAATAGTCGTTCTTTTGAGTGATAAAAGTGCCACGAGTAGCGCGCTAATTAGCATTAGCGAGTCAGACTGGAGTAGATCGTGACAATTCTTTGCATATCTCAATCAAATCATTTTTAATCTAAAATCGTTCTGAATCGAATCGCAGACCCAAAAATCGGAATCGAATCGTGAGACAGTCCAAGATTCCCAGCCCTATTAAAGGGTAGGAAGCACAGCAGCACAGTACCAGAAATGAAGCACACGCACTCATTCACACGTTGGTGTTATTGAATGACAAGGTGTGTCCAAAGTTTTGACGGGTACCGCATTCCAGTCTGCAATAGAATACCTTTAGTGTACAGTTACTTGCATATAGACATTTCACTCACTCAGAAAGTAGTTACCGCTGTATTTTATTTATTTATTTTTCTTGTGGTTCAGTTGATCTGTTTTCAAGATGAGATTGTCATATAATGTGCCCATGTTCAAATACCCTTTTTTTTAATTTTTTTTTTATAAACCTGACCTTTTTAGATAGGGGTGTGTAGACTTTTCACATCCACTGATAATTCAGCCATTCAAGCTCCGTCAGCCACAGCATGTTGTGGAATATTGCTAATTGCTATTTTTCTAAAAACCAGAGATGCTCGCATGGCATTACCGTGAAAGAGAACAGAAGCCCAAGTGTGTACATTTTCGCTGTGAAATTCATAGAGAGGCGCCGCCCGCTATTAAAGTTAATTGTGTCGTTAATGCTACATCAGCAGCGCCACGGCTAGTTTGCCATTGCTCACACTTGTGGACATAATGTGACTAAATTGTTTACTGGAGCTGCTGATGCAGATGAAGTTGGTTGATAGTTGTTGAGATGTTGGAATGCCGCTGAGGTCGCACCATTTGGAATCCAACCCAAACATTTATTAATGGATGTCAAACATGCGCTCCGTAGACCAAAACCTGCCTGCTTAGGATGTTCAATTCAGCCCACATTATGAATTTGAGTTAAGTGTCTAAATGTTAGTAAAAAAAAAAAAAAAAAGCCAAAGCAAGACTTTATTTACAACCACAAACTTGTCATTTAACTATTCCTTTTCATCCAATGAATGCAAAAGGCATACACGAGATATTCGATAAATGTTAATCACTATTCTTTTACGCCACTCTTGGCAGCCAAAGAGGCAACAGCGGAGGAAGGTCAAAGGTCAAATCAATATTGAGGGAAACAAATAAGTCGTATTTTGTGTTAAATAAGCATATAATAGAAGATCAGATAACGGAAAAAAACGGGATGACTTGTTCCCGTTCAATGAATACAGCAACACTGCCCCCTAGTGGACGGAGGACGGATGGTCTTTCAGCGCATGTAATTCATGAAAGTTTGGAACTATTTTGCAAACATCTTGAAAGTATGTGACGTCTCAAAAATAAATGTGTGTCTAGTACTGTTACTATTGAATATTTTTAGAATCGATTAATCTATCGATTATTCAATCGATTAATCGACTAATCAGATTCATTGTAATTTTGCATTAAAGTGTATTTTTAAAAACATTTTTCCCCTGATTTCTGTTTATTTCACACTTCGTATTCGCATAGTGATTTTTTATTCATTTTTTTTAAAGGAGGGGCTGTTGTGCTGTTACCCATTTGATCATTGTTTTCCAAATTAAAAACAAATGCTTGCAAATGTCTTATTTTTATTCAACACAAAAGATAATCAGTCTTCTTTCGTGAAGGACGACAGAAATCAGTGAACAATTACTGCTGATATGCTGAAATGACTCGATTATTAAAATAGTTGTTGATCAATTTGACAATCGATTAATTTTGACAGCTCACACAAACACGACATTCAACAATTCACAAGAATAACAATTTACAAATGATACAGTTAGTCATGTTAAATGCACACGTAACGTAAAAAAAAAAAAAAACACGTGTAAATCACCGATGTATTTGTGGATCTGAAAAACGCATGAATGGCAGATTTCGCAAAAATATCCGCATCCAATGTACATTTGCGTAAATACGTCCTCATGCAAAATGGCGCCCCACGTAGGCGGAACAAACACGCAGAACAAAACACTGCATGCAGGGACATGCGGTGTATGTTCTGCGTTTCGGGAGGGGCTGCCCTCGCTGACATTACATGAAATCCCTGAGCTTCGATTTTGTCTCCTCAGCATATGGATTAATGCTAGTTATCACATTATCCCAATCTGTCTTTGCCACGCATGATTTGAAACAGACAGATTAGCCTCCTCCAAAAAAAAAAAAATGTTTTAAAAATTCTACCACTTTATACAGCGTATTAGTTCTTGATAAATGTGTCAGCAGTGACACATGAATCTTTAAGCAGTCAATTTCTGAGCGGACGAGCAAACATCTCTACTTAGTCAAGACCTTCTTACTGAGAAGCAGCTTGCCTCGCCTTTTGCATGAAATCCATTTCAGAGCGTAATCTCTTGTGTGAAGAAGAAGAAGGGGGGGGGGGCTTTAACAGCAGCAGAGATGAAGTCATAGCAAAACCTCAACTGTTGCTACCTCTTGTAAGAGCTGCGGTTTGAAGTGATGCAAATGTTTTTGGATGAAACGTGAACTCTATTTCTATTATCTGACTGAGCCAGACCCGTTAACAATGAGCATACACACACATTATACAGTAAGTGAGTAAGTCCCATTTTCCAGCTTCTCAGCACGAAATATTTTATTCATACATTTATCATGCACTTGTATTGTATTCCATACTTTTATGAATGTAACACGGGTGTGTGACTTTTGTTTGTGTTTTTGTTCCATATAGATCTTTCTGCTGGCCTGCCCGCCATGTAAAACTGCAATGGTTGTCTTCAGGTAAGCTACTATGTACTTTATAGGGCTGGGTATTGTCAACAACCTCACAATACGATACAAGTGTCACGATAAGATGCGTATCGATAAACATATGTATCCCATTACATGATTTTTTTAAGGCGATTCATATCCCAATATCTTACATTAGTTGATTTGCATTTTTAGTGTAACAGGACCTAAATGATATGTTTACTATGCATTTTTTTCCATTCTATTTTGTTTTTAAACAAAATATAGAACATTTGGTACATTTAGAAACCATGATCAGTTCATAAGAACGTTTATTCTTCCTCTGTTTTACTTTTTTTTAGCAAGACGCAGTATCCAATCACTGAGGGGCTATTTTTAAAACAAACTTCACACGTAAAAAAAAAATATATATATATTTTTTTAAATAAGTAGGCTACAATAAGCAGTTAAGAAAATGGATGGATGGACAATGCAAACTAAACACCCAAGGCGCTCATGCAACACGTGGACTAATTGAAGGCAATTGACTTCAAAGGCTGCATGTTAAGTTGTCAGATCTTTTATTGGCAGGGTTTTTCCTGTGTCCGAAATTCAGAGGCGGCCACCTCCACTTAACTCATTCACTGCCATTGACGTCAAAAATTCATTTGAAAACTATTTCTATGTTTAACATTTTTTTCCCACTTTTGTTAACAAGAGTATAAAAACCTGGAAAAACAAATATTGTACATTTAGAACAAATGTAAAATTTATGATTAAGCGTGAGTTAACTATTGAAGTCATGTGATTTAATTACAATTCAAAATTAGCAGCGTCGGGCAGTTAAAATCGTAATTAATTGCATGACTTCATGATTTATAGTCCAGAAATGACTGTAGATCTATCACTAAATAGCCTTAACGAATATGAATATTAAAAATCGTGATGACAATTTAAGCACATTACCGGCTCAAGTCGAACCAACACAAACCGAGCAACTCCCCACCCACTCGTACCGGCTGCGTGAATCGGAACTAATCAACTCAGCAGTCAAGTGTTGCAATACAGAAATGGATTTGCACAAGTGGTAGATGGGCTCAGTAAGTGTGCGTTTGTGGCTGGATGTCATGTTGGCTGAAATCCGTGAAGGTCACTAATGATGACCTCCGGATGGAATCATGTCCGCTGATTGTCATGATTGCTTGTGTGTATTTGTAGGCTGCAGGTCCATATGTTGAATGGTGCTCTCTTGGCTTTAATGTTCCCTGTGGTCAACACCAGACTGGTAAGCAAACGTTTTGCTCATGCATGCTTGCCCTCTGCATCTGTTGTCGTCTTATGTGTTTATGTTTCTCAATCGTTCTAAAAAAATCCAACTGTAAAAATTGATATTTTTTAATATTGAAATAAGGGCTGGACGATTATGGGGGGAAAAAATAATCACAATTATTTTTGGTTTAGATTGAAATCACAGTTAATAAAATGATTATTCATTCATTTTAAAACTTTATATTTTTTCAACTACTAAAAGTCAAACCTCACGTTTTGTATTTTGTGCTATGTAATGTGGAAATGTGTGTTGGTATGGAGAAAACTAAAACACTAACATCTATATCTATAATCCATGAAAACTCAACTTTTAATATGTCTTAAAAGAGAAAATAAATTAGTAAGAAAGTAAAAATAAGAATATATTGTAAACTAAAATAGAAATGGAAAACTAATACTGGGTGTTACTATGCATTTTGGCCTCTTAGGGGCAGCGTGGTTGATTGGTTGGCTATAATGAGAACAGGAGAAATTCTATTAAAATAACTTGTTTTTCAGATATTTGGGAGAATTTGTGCCTTTTGAGTAATGTTATCTTACCTGTGGGTATGTGTTTCCACAGCATTTGTGTGTGCATATTCATTATTTGAAGGACTATCACTCCGGAAGTCGATGCTAACTTTGTTAGCATTTGAATGGGATCTACCATTAGCATTAAGCTAGTGATGTTTTAATAACGAAGCATGTTTTGTATTTAAATATACAGTGGATGTTATTCTCATTGCCGTGTGTTTAGTTTTACAGTTAACGCCAATTGGGGTGTCATGAAATAGCTTAAAAGACGCTTAGGGGTCGGCAGAATCACAACTTAATCTCTCCGGGCCCGCTATAAGCAACATGGTACATTCAGGGTACTTTCACAACGTAGGGAACCTGTAAACGCACATAAATCGTTTAAAAAAAAATCTTTCAACCATATATAAATGTAAATGTGGCCTATATGTTTATATCTAATGTGTAGACTGTGTTCTTTTACCTTTTCAAACATTCCCCAGTCTAAGCTGTGCGCAAACGCTACATCCGCTTTAGCTTCATAGCAGGATGCCGTATCATGGCAGGCGATGATGTCATTCCTCCTCCTCTGACACTCGCGATTTCCCCTTGTTGTCTCCTCAGCTGCCATTTGAAAAGGAGATTTACTACATTCAGCACTCCATGCTGTATCTGGTGCCGCTTTACCTTTTCAGGAAAGGAGGTAAGGTGTTGTTGCCCTCTGCCCGCACCATCCCTTCATTGACGCCAGACTTTTTTACCCCTGACGTCAATGCCTGCATCGTCTGTGTCAGTTCAACCGTAGTAGCTGTGTGCTTTGTTTATGTCTCTCCTGACCTCCTATAAAGGTGACCATCCTACTTATGGACACATGTTTTCAGGCTTCACTCAACTTTAATAATAGAACCGGCAGAATTGCATAACAATTTGCAGTAGCTAGAACTGCTTGGAGGTTCGCCTTTATTTCCCCTTAATTAACCTTAAGGGATGCTCAAGCAACATGAAGGCGGCATATCTATATTGAGCGGGAACTTAAGTGTGCACTTTACTAATGGCAGCTTTTTGTGTCATCTTAAGTGGGAGTGGAAAACTTTTGTCGAGATAACGCCGCCAGATTTAGATTTGTTCTAATGAGAGATTTAGAAGTACTCTGTTCGCCAGTTATGTCGGGCCTCATCATTGGCACAGAAAAAAAATTTTCTCTCCGTGCAGCGTTCCCTCACATTAGATGAATTTCCGCGAAGTAGAGGCTATAAAAAAAAAATTAAAAAATCATGGTGTTCGATCGAACCCAGGTTAACTCATTCACTGCCATTGACGGCTATATACGTAAAAAATTCATTTGAACTATTTTTATTAGTTAAACATTTTTTTCCACTTTTGTTAACAAGAGTATGAAAACCTAGAAAAATAATATTGTACATTTAGAACAGATATCAAATTTGTGATTAATCGTGAGTTAACTAGTGAAGTCATGTGATTAGTTCCCCAAAAAAATAATCGCCTGACGCCCCAAATTTTTAATAATCTTTTCGTCTTCTTTAAAAAATAAAAAATAAAAAAAAAAGTAATTTTAATTATATTTTTTTTAACAATCTTTTGTTTGTTGTTGTTGAAAGAAAAGTTCATTAAAAATGAGGGGCATCATGTGATTAATTTTTTTAATCATAATTAATCGCATGACTTCACTAGTTAACTCACGATTAATCACAAATTTTATATCTGTTCTAAATGTACAATAATTTCCCCCCTAGGTTTTCATACTCTTGTTAACAAAAGTGTGTGTGTGTGTGGGGGGGGTGTTAAACTAATAGAAATAGTTAGACGTATATAGCCGTCAATGGCAGTGAATGAGTAAAAAACTACTGCTTGCCCAAGAAAAGAAAAAAACAACCGATCAGAGACAGAAGGCGAGGTCAATTAGCAGCGATGCGGAATTTGCAAGATTTCATCTTGACGGCTATGTTTATCACCTCCTTTTAATTTTGAGTTGATTGGAAATGACAAAGAATAAAACCTTAAAATAGATAACATTTAGACTTATAGTAACGTTGTGCAACGCCAGCCTGTTTACTGTGCTAATGCTAAAAATATACAAAAAAAAAATATATATATATATATATATATATTGTTTTTGTACACTAACCAATAAAAGTCACCCTATACAAAATATAAATATATAAAATATACAAATGTTTTGACTGGAACTGTAGAAAGAAATTAAAGAAGCAAGGTTGACTCGCGTGTGTGCGTGTCGTCAAAGCCAATGTAAAACAAGACCACATGATACCTTGTACTCTTTTATTAAAACTAATAATGAGGAAACAGGAAATGCCCGTTTGACACCACATCCTCTCAACTGCAACTGCAGTGCATTTTATGGTCTGAAAACAAGTCAAATGTGGATGAATTGCCTTTTTTTATTTTTTATTTTATTTTTTATTTTTTTTGCACTGCTTGACAAACTTGACTGGTCCTGCCATGATGCATTTCTTCTTCTTAGACTACAAACCTATTTTTTTTCTTTCCGACTGTTTTTTTGTTTTTCTTCTTCTTAGGTGTTTACAAGCCTGAGCCTCTGGGGGACATATGGTGGGCGCTGCTCTCCACAGGCATCCTTTTCCTCTATCACTTCCTCTTCTTGCAAGTTCTTGGCCTGGTAAGAGAGAGACCCCTGCTGGCCGACTGCGATAATTCATTGGTGGCTCTTGTAACATATAATTATTATTATTATTATAGCCATACCTTTTGTATGATTATCCGCAATCATTCCTTTTGAGGGGGATAATCACTACATACAAATGAGATCATTTTTTATTAGAAGTTACGACATCATAGAGACCTTTACTGAGCTGTTTTTGTTCTAATAAGTCATGTAAATTGCACCTTTGGGAACCTAAGAAGAAACCATTTTTGCATGCAATGGCTGGAGGATACAATAATGCCCTCGGGAAAATTGTCCCTCCTCAAATTGTGTGCTGCTTTACTTACAATTATGTCCGTAATCTCGGGGAACTTTTTGTGTTTTATTTTTGTATATTTGATAGATATATAATAGTAGTATTTTTTTATTTTATACTGCCCGGAAAAAAAACATTATATATTTCATTTTATTTTTTATTTTTTTACTGCTCGGGGGTAAAAAAAAGAAGCAAAATAACTAACTATAGAGTAGTAGTATTTTCTTAGAAAGGTTTAAATAAGACACGACATGAAATAATCAATAATATTAAATGTCATAAAAATTGTTAAATAGCTTTTAAGTGAATATTTACTAATATCTCGCCACGGTTATGGAGCGAGTTTTGTGCTCGTAATTGCTGAGTCATGTCAGGTCACTCCTATCTCAAGGCACTGCTGTATAAAAATAATAATAATAATAATAATAATTAAAACATGCATGCAATGCACCATTACAACCAGTTTGAGGATTTAAATTGTATATCTTTTCTACTCCAGGTAACAGAGGTGAATCTTAACAACATGCTATGCCCGGCCGTGTCCGATCCCTTTTACGGACCTTGGTACCGCGTGTGGGCGGCGGGCCACCAGACCCTCCTGACGCTAGTCCACGGGAAGGTTCTGACACTGCTCTCGCAGCACACGGGCCCCGTGTGCCGACACCTGCTGGATACACTTCGACTGCGCAGCAAGAAAGTCGATTGAAGCTGCCATACACGCGAGCCTTTCACTCTCAATGCCTTTTATGTTGCTTTTAGTTACCATTTTAGTCCGTCTTTTACTGTGTGGTTTACTGTACACAACCCCATGTGTCCTTTTTAACTCATTCACTGCCATTGACGGCTATAGACGTCCAAAATTTATTTTTAACTTTTTCTAGTAGTTTAACATTTTTTTCCACTTTTGCTAACAAGAGTATGAAAAGCTAGGAAAAAATATTGTAAATTTAGAACAGATAAAATTTGTGATTAATCGTTAGTTAACAAGTGAAGTCATGTGATTAATTATAATTTTAAAAAATTAATCACCTGACGGGCCTAATTAAAAAAATAAATAAATAAAGTGCGTTTAATCGCATGATAATTTTATATCTGTTATAAATGTACAATAAAAAAATCTTGGTTTTCATAAAAAAAATTTAATGAAAAAAATGTTAAACTAATAGAAATATAGTTTACATGAATTTTTGACGTCTATAGTCGTCAATGGCAGTGAATGATGTAATGTCGGCCTGTGTATGTACACTACTTGCACGCACAACGCAATGTGGGTATTTTAGGGTTGGTAGTTGGGTGTGGTGCTGCTCAAGTCCGCCTGATAAATAGAATCATTTTTCCAGAAATATGCAGGAGATTGAGTCATTTCTTATGCTGCCTTTTTTTTTTTTTGCCCACCCATGATCTGCTGTTGTCACTGTTTTTCATGTGGTGGATGTACAAGGTCATATGTTAGTTGATGTATCTGCCATTTTATTTGTGTCAAGTGTTGTTTTTGTTATGCGCTGTAAAATGTGAATTTAAGTCATAACCTGGTTCGTGTTTGAGGGCCATCATCGATCTGTTGATAGTAGCGGTTTTATGTTGAAACAAAGAAGGGAAAAAATATTTGTAAGTCAATGTGCATTTTTCCCTTTCCCAGTCAGCCAGCCAGTTCATTCAAGTTATGTGATAAGGGAATATTAACTCATTCACTGCCATTGACGGCTATAGACGTAAAAAAATCATTTGAAGTATTTCTATTAGTTTCACGTTTTTTTCTCACTTTTGTTAAGAGAATAAAACCTAGAAAAAAATTATTGTACATTTAGAGTAGATATAAAATTCATGAGATTAACTACATTTTAAAGAATGTAATCGCCTGATGCCCCTAATTAAAAAGAAAAAATATATATTATTAAAAAAATTGGGGTGTCAGACGATTACATTTTTTAAATTGTAATTTATTGCATGACTTCAATAGTTAACTCACGATTAATCACACATTTTATACCTGTTCTAAATGTACAATATTTTTTTCTAGGTTTTCATACTCTTGTTAACAAAAGTGGGAAAAAAATGTGAAACTATTAGCAATAGTTCAAATGAATTTTTGACGTCTATAGCCGTCAATGGCAGTTAATGAGTTAACTGTTCTTACTGGAATAAGTGAATTGATCAAGAAGTCAATTGGGCGCACTCAAATGTGTGTTGCATTTTAATGTCAAATTTGTAAACATTAGGACCAAAACATTTTTTTATTGTGCCATGTTTTTGTGCAAAATCCTACTCGATTCCAGCGCAAACATTGCGTCATCGTTGAGATGAACGAGGATTTGTCGGATTACTCTGGGATGTCCTCTGCCAAGGAAGTTGTGCTTTTTTGTCTGATATGTTGTCACGTTTGTCAGGAGAGAAAAGCTGCACTCACGTATGGTGAAACTTGAACGCGCCTGTTGATATTGGCAAGGAATTGTCAGACAGTCCGCCAACACAAACCCCCAATTATCTGGTCATCTGCATGAGTTCACTTTGGGTATTTATTGACATTTGAAAGAGAGTATTAATATTCCAGCTGTCATGTTACGTATCATTTCAAGTATGTGTGCGGATGCATCATTGTAGCATATATACAGTCTGCATATATTGTACTTCAGTGTAAAGAAGGGATGTTTTTTCTACTATTAAGGGATTATGTTGGTTCTTAATTAAAGTTATTTCAGTTGACCAAGGTTGTTATGGTCTTTCCTATCAAAATGTCGTTATCATGTTGCAATGTTTGGGAGTTTTACACCAAAATATTGACACTTCCAACACCGGTGAACAATTTGGGGAAAGAATTATGTTGAGTTCGATTTTTATGCAAATTAAAATTTAAAACATTTTTTTTCTCCGCATCTTACCCTCCAGATCAGTAAAATTCCACCAATTAGCTGTCATGCCTGTTTCATATTTCATTGTGTGAGAAAGAAAGACATATAGTTCAAAAACTCAGTTTTGGATTCCACACCCAAAAATTTGTTAAAAACGGCTGTCAGACCTAATTCAACAAAATATTTCTTCCTAAGTATTATTAAATAATATTAGTGTCGGGTAATAATGTGGGACTGGGAAGATCATTTTTGCATGCGGTGGAAAACATAGCAGGAACGTTCAGAATTATTTATTTTAATAAAAATCAATACAACAAGAATTTTTTTTCATAATTCATTTTATTGTCTGTTTGATACAAAATATCAGATTTTATTATCAAATGGGGGAAAATTATATAGAAATTGCCATTAATTTCATGCAATTTTAATGTAATTATGGTTCCCCTCACATTAGCATGAAAATTTTGTTGGAAAAACGACAGAACACACTCTTGAGCTGACTTTTTTTTTATTGAATAAATGATTTTAAAATGTAACAATGTTTAAAACTACATTATCTTCACATCCACTGCTTACATACTCAGATAACCCATCTATATATATCCTTTCACCCACCCACCCCAAACCCCACCCCAACTCATTTGCATTTTTTTTTAAGACATTTTGTGTTTTGTATCTGTTTTGCCTTTTCTTTTTTTTTTTCCCCCTGTTGGGGTCTTAGTATCATGATAAAAATGCTTGTTTCAAGTCTTACCACACTAACAGCAAATCAAGGAGAGGAGGAAGGGTCTAGCTCTACAGGGGTGGGATTTTTGCTTTCCCGGTTCATGTTTTTTTTTCTCTCTCCCATCAACATTTTCAAGTTACTAAAGCAGAGTAAAAACAAGAGTCCAAAGTGACAAGAAATCAACGTTGGTATGAGGAGTTACGCCAGGCAACCCTCCCAGCCCATCAGGCCACTGCAACTAAAAAAAAAAAAAAAAAAAAAGTTCATTTTGTACAGTGACACATCTTAGAAGTCAGTGTCTCAAAAATTCATAACTGAAACTAGATTCAAAATATTCTTTTGAAAAAAACTTTTGATGTACAAAAACAGTCATTTTCTTTGTTTGTTTTTTTAAATCTCACGTAGTAAAAAGTTTCAAACAAGTTTATTGTAGTTCTTATTTCATTTGTCATCATTATTGACCACCCCCCCCCCCCCCACCCCACCCCACCCCACCCCAAAACTACTCATCTACTGTATCAGTGCGATTGTACACCAGTGCAGCTACTGGGTCCAGAGTAAAGAAAACAGGGGTTTTCATTTTTTTTTTTATGGCATAAAAATAAGAAAAAAATCCATCTTTTATACAAAGTATAACTGCTGGTCTTGTGGGGGGGAAAAAAAAACAAAACAAAAAAAACATTTATAAACCCATAAAGCTACGAGGCACACCATGGGAGTTTCATTTTTTTTTTTTTGAATTAGAGCAATAATAACAAACAAAAGTAAAAAGTAACAAATTTGCAACCACTTTAGACTATCCTGGATGCCACGAACGGCTTCAGCGATGCGATACTTCCAATGAGAAATCATTGGAACGTTGGGTTGCTTAACAAGTCCAGACAGTTGAGACCGATACACACACGCAGACACACAAACGAATGTTTTTTTTTTCGTCAACTGCAGGGGTGTCTTTTTGGAAGGACAGGAAGTCGGGCCTTAAGAGCAGCATTTTTGGACATGGCCGCTAGCATCTTTGGTTCAGACAAAGAGGACAAGTTAACATGAACTTTGGGAGCGTTCCGCTGGGAAAAAAAAACGACGAGCTGAAATCTCCGTTGGGAGCCGACACGCAACTGCTACAACAAACTATAAAAGAAAAACAAAAAGTCCAATATCCCATGAGGTATCAATGCTTTGACATTGTTCATCAGTACACCAGCATTGTGTTCTATGTAAAAACTCGCTTGAGCCTTCTGCTTGGGTTTGAATATCAGGACTTGTCATTTCACAAACAATTCAGCAGCTAGAGAATAACTAAGGATGTGCTCAGGATTTATTTTTTTATTAAAGAGTCAACCCAGAAATGTTTGTTTTATATATATATATATATATATATCTGCAGTAAAATCCCCACGTTTTTATCCATCTCGGGGTGCGGCCATTTTGCCACTTGCTGTCAACTGAAGATGACATCATCGTCGCTCTTGGCTCAGGTGATGACCAATCACAGCTCAGCTCCAGAAAGCACAAGCTGGGCGTGAGCAACCGTGAAGTCCTTTTCGGTCGACAGCGAGCGGCAAAATGGCCGCCCCCTGAGATCCCTGGGGGCGGCCATTTTGCCACTTGCTGTCAACTGAAGATGACATCATAGTCGCACTTGGCTCAGGTGATGACCAATCACAGCTCAGCTCCAGAAAGCACAAGCTGGGCGTGAGCAACCGTGAAGTCCTTTTCGGTCGACAGCGAGCGGCAAAATGGCCGCCCCCTGAGATCCCTGGGGGGCGGCCATTTTGCCACTTGCTGTTGTCGACTTAAAATGATATCATATCCTACAAACGCAATATTAATTACAATACTGTGTTAAGACTAGTGGGGCTGCATAGAAAAATCCTGGGTTGACTTCCCTTTAAAAGCAACATCCGACCGACAGGAAGAGGCAAGCGACGCATCGACACGTGAACAGACTCGACCATGAGGCTGCGCCATGGTGTGTGTGTGTGTGTGTGTGTGTGTGTGGGAGGGGAGTAAAATAGGTTTACGCAACTTCTTGTCCTTTCAAACCTGCGCGGGTGTTGACATTGGTAGGGACGACGACCAAAAAAAAAAAAAAAATAAAAAATCAAACAAAACACCTGTTGAACAGATCTGCATATTTCAAGGAGAGTAAAGGTAACACATGTAAGATTCTCTCGCAACAGATCTCAGTTTGAATGCTAACAGTACATTCCATAGTCTGCTGCTGGGAATCATCCCGCTTCATTATACGTGAAGGAATATCCGTTTTCCCATAGGGAACTCATCCCAATAGTCACCCACAATGGATTTGATGAAAGCAGGGGGCTACGTTGTTTTGTTTTGTTTTTCCTTCAATGTTAAAATGTGCCTCATTTCGTGGCAATATATGAAAGAGAAAATCTTACATGTAACATCTTTTTTTTTTTTTGTCAGTGTGTGTGTGTGTGTATGATATGATCGATGAGTCCGCATGACCAGTCACAAGCTGTGACCACCCCAATATGAGGTCTGATAGCACCATTTTTTTTGTCTATTAACGCTCTTGATGGTTCATAAGAGTGTCCAAGCATAATATATACTGTATAACATGGAGAAAACCATAGGCCTCATACTCATACATACATGCAACTAAACACATTGCATGTGTATACAAAGACATATATGTTAAAGAGCATGGTCAATTTGGTTTTGCAGCAGATCATTTCTGGGTTGTGCTGTGGATTAAATGGAGCAGGAGAGCGACGCGCTAACTTGTGGTTTGACCTTCCGAAAAGGGATGGTGCGAGGTGGGACG
The DNA here is from genome assembly GCF_051991255.1 of Vanacampus margaritifer. NCBI lineage: Eukaryota > Metazoa > Chordata > Actinopteri > Syngnathiformes > Syngnathidae > Vanacampus > Vanacampus margaritifer. Next base: position 6,072,267 of record NC_135447.1, on the reverse strand, counting down.
TGTCCGAGCAGCTTTTAACGACGACGTATCGACCGATCTAGTGGCCCCCGTGGTTGGAACAAGGAAAGTCCAAACCACAAGGTGGTTGTGGGGGGGAGGGGGGAGGGGGGTGGGGGCATCCTCTCCTGGTCCATTCGTTGTTAATGGGTTCGTTTAAGGCAACACAACTTTAAACGTCATTTCGGGTGAGCTGTGGATGGAGTGCCAAAAGCCCTTGACGTTTTTTTTTTTGTTTGTTTGTTTGTTTTGCATAAAGAAAAATGTGAAGAATCTGCCAGTCGGTAAAGGCTGTTACAAAACATGTTAGTCAAGTAACGAGAACCTCTCAAAAAAAAAAAAAAAAAAAAAATCCAGTCTGTCAAACCAAAACAAATACTGTGTGTGTGTGTGTGTGTGTGTGTGTGTGTGTGCGCGGATGTGATTTGCAACAACAATTTGACTGGAAATGTCTTCTTAGGACTTATTTGACGGCAAGACCGCATGCGGACATTCTGTTCATACTAATTTGGTTATATCGACACAGCTGACTATACAGAGCAATTTCTATGTAGAATCTAAATGACAACTCACAAAATTAGGTTTGAAAATGTGAATGCTGAATGGGGGGTGTGGTGGGGGGGGGTCAACAACGACATGACTGATGGAGAGAATATGGCTTGAAGTTTCCCTGTCACATGACCCTACTGTGGTCTCTGGATCTGCTCTTATTGCTCACAAACTACACCTCTTACCAACAACTCACCATTTTAGAAGACAAAAAAATAATAATAATAATTCACCACGCTTAATCCTTGATAGATTTAAGAACACAAAACATTTATAACTATGGGGAGGTCAACCAAAAATTACCCAAGGTTAAATTCAATTTCTCATCGACTTTTCTGTTTCTTCAACACAAAGAGATAAAGCAATACTTCTGCTAAACTAACACTCTAAAAAGCGAATATAACCTCAGCATCAGTCTTTTTGTCCTTTTTTTTTTTGAGAGGAATCAGAGTAGACGACGATGACGACACAGCCTTTGAGAATAACAGCGACCCTGCTACATGGTTTAGTTAGGAAAAGAAAACGTGATTAAATGTAAAATAGTAGCAAAGCCCAAACAATATATAACGCAGGGTTAATCCACTGAACGAGACGTCCTTCCATCCACAGAATCGAACGCCTGTTTAGCTTTGCTGAGCAGACACGATAATAAAGGTTAAAAAAAAAAAAAAAATGGTTAAGAATACAAATGAAGGGCTTTGTATGCTGCAAAAACCACAGGCCAAGAAAAACAACCAAGGAGGTGAATTTCTTGCCGTAATCAATTGATGCTTTGTAGCAGACCGTTGCCAGGCCGACAGCCAGCATGGCAACGGAAACTATCATCATAAAATGGTACAGTAGTAGAAATAGCTAGACCAGGAGGGGGCGGGCTCTCCTGGGAAAAGGTCCGCGGAGAGGTCTAATGATTGGTCATGCGGCTCGCTGTCAGGAATAATGGTTGTAGGGTGGAAGAGGGTGCCCGATGCCATTCTGGTAGTGATGATGTTGGCGGTGGGCTATGTATTCCGCATAGCCCATTGTCATCTTCTCGCTACGGTACCTAAGAATGGCAAAAGACATACGGTCAGAACAACATATATATGTTAGCCTTACTCACAGACAGTTAAGTGTTGCAATTATGTTGGAAATTACTGATGGATTAAGTCAAATAAACGGTATTGCGTATTGTGCCATAAAACTGTAGAAGCTACCAGCTCTGAACAGGTTAAAAAAAAAACGGTGCATCCACATTGAACAGTTATCAGTTGCTTTACCAACTGCTCAGGAACTAACAGGGTAAATAATACAAATAAATTAATTAATCAATAAAATTGGAAGAAAAAAAAACGGATATAAAAAATAAAAATAAAAAATTCCATTTGGAAAATCAAATAAATATAAATGGAAATGAAAACAAAAATATCATGCTAAGCTAAGCTAACAAAACTGTCTCCGGCAGCTATGAGGTGAGATTGGCTACGTCCTCTACGTCACTAATTGTCACCTGGCGACGAACACGCTACACTTGACTGAAGTTTCATTCTTGCTTGACGAGGATTGGCAATTAAGTAGCTGATCATGTGACACGCTGAGCGGGAAGAAATAACAGGAGAAGAAGGGGGGAAGCCATGCTAAACGCTAAGCTAAACACCAGACTAGGTAACGGTACAGAACAATTCCGTCTGGATGTAAACGCATTACAGTGGAGAGTAAGGAACTATGCGCAGGCAAATGTACTGGTAAATTAAATGTCTAGTAGCGATAGAATAACAACAACGAGACAGTAGGCATACACGATCTGCATCTGTTACGGCATACGTCAACAAGGAGGAGGAGCCTTAAGGTCAAATGTATATTTATGTAATAAATTTCATATTATATCAGCAGTGCTGTTTTGTGTTTATCTGTCTGTCAGTATTTTTTTAAATCAATTTTAGCTTTGCTAAGGGACTACACGACCTTTCAATTAAACAACCCAATTTTTTAATATGTAAAATTAAACACGGCAATGCGCTCAGAATCCTCCCTGGTCAGCAAGGTCACGAAAGCCAGACTCGTCATTGGCTCGGCCGTATATGGGGCGGGATGAGAATTGGCTCACTTGTCAAAGTTGACTCACAAATGGGCTGATTCCAACAGGAAACAAAAACGCGTAATGTGTGTAAAGCATATCATGTAAAGCTTGGTGCTTGTAAGCTATACAAGTGGGATGTGAGCTTACCTGGTTAACTTAATGGTCTTCCTGAAATCATTTGTGATGGGAGCTTTGTAACCTCCCTTTCGTAGTAAGGAATCTATGGTTTGAATGTGGTCCCAACCTACGGAAGAAAATTACTTATGTCTGTGTATGTATGAATGCCTTATGTATGAATAAGAAAATAAAGAAGCACACGGTCAGATATTTATTCATGAGCACAATTGTGTTAAGCGACTTCAATTTCATGCTTCCATTAACACTTACCTCCACTGAATGTATATTTTGGCAATTTGTTAATCTGACATGATTTACATACACAGAGAAATTGTCGGTACGCCCCCGTTAATGAATGTTTTTTTTGTTTGTTTTTTTTAAACACACAATGGTCACTGAACATTGCTTTTACATTTTAAATGAGACTTCTGAACCAGGTGTTTTGGGCCACTCCTCATGAGCAAACTGCTCCGTGCTGTCTCAAGTTTCAATTTTCAGTACATTTGTATTCGTTTTTACCTTCATCAGTGTAAAATTATTTCAGTGACCATTGTGTTTTTTTTTCTTTCATTCAGGGAGTGCTAACAACAATTTTGTCCATGTGTATACAACCAGTGGACAGCGACAGACCCCAAAATAGCAATTTTCTTTCAAAAGAAACATATTAGCAACAAATCTTTCCAACTTGTGAAATCTAAGACATTGTCACCTTTTTTGTAATAAGATATCTGACAACAAAGGGCAAGAAACTTAATCTTACCTTGCTCCTTTGCAACCTCTGGCAGGTAGGTGGCGGTGCGTTTTGATCCTTTCTCATTGAAAAACTCTATCCTAATACCGTGGACACCCACCTATGAAGATAAAATAGACCAATTTAGAAAAAATAGATATTTTTAGTCCGAATTCATTCAAAAATAAAGTGGCATGTAGTCCTCATAAATAAGAAGGGGTAAATATGTGATAAAATAGGGCTGTCAAAATTAAAGTGTTAACTCTGAAGATTAATTCTTTAAAGCTTTGACAAAAATGTATTTAGTTAACTCAAGTTTTATTTACTTCCTGTTACGGCCTACAACCTGCGACCAAACCTAGCCATTGGCGCCAAGATGGACAAACACGGACTATAGGTAGGTTTACTTTTAAGTTTTGCTTGCTGACTCTTGTTGGAGAAATCTCAAGTAACGTGCGCGCTTTACGTCGTCAAATTCAAATAGCATATTAGTTGTACGTCTTTGTCGTATCATCTCAGAGAAGAAAAAAAATATGGCCTGTAAAGCTGAGTCCGTTTTTACCTTTTGTTCAACTGTTGTTTTTTATGGCAGAAGAATTCCATTCAAGGATCAAAGAGTTTTTGATTCTAAATGTACTTTTTATTTGAAGATTTTACATTAATTCCAAAATTTTACTCCAGTAAAATATATGTAAGCAGCTTTGTAGAGCAAAAAAGTAGAAAAATGTGATTTAATCACGATTACGTCTGGAAAATGTTGCGATTAATTAGTTCATTTTGAATCGTTTGACAGCACTAGTGTTAATATTACATATTCTAATTTCTTTGTAATATTAACCCACGTACTGTATACATTCATCATCTGTGAATGACACATTTCGCCATGTAGGCAAAGCTGTGTCACTCACCTCCCAGTCAAGGTAATCACCGACGTCTTCAAAGTTGGTGAGAAGAGACACTGAGCAGAAGAGGCGTGGCAGCTCATCCCTTGTCATGGGGGGAAAGCGGCTGTCTTTAAGGGCACTGCAGTCAAAACAAAACAAAGGAAACACACACATTTTTATTGTATCCCCCCCAAGGAGGGTCAACGGGGTTTGTTATCTAAAAACGCAAGTTGGGTGCGGTCACATAGCAATTCCAGTAAGCCGACATGGAGACTGGAGCTGTGTGTTGTGGCAAATCAACAGTCTGATCTCGGTTGGTTACTGCAAGTGGAGAAATTCCACATAATGCGTTTCATAGGAGGCAAAAACTGTTTTTATTTTTTTTTAAACAAAATTGTGCCAACAAATTATCCCGGCAAACAAAAGCAAATGTAGCGGATTTTGATTTATTTGCACAGTTGCACACTGGAATCTACTGCAATTTTGTCGAGTTACACCATGTCTGGAACATGAATACTAAAGATGTTTGCAGGGGTCATCTGGGGGTAGTGAGGGACAGCTGTTAACACATGATTTAACTCATTCACGGATATAGACGTCAAAAATTTATTTGATTTATTTCTCTTTGTTTAACATTTTTTCCCCTCTTTTGTTAACAAGAGTATGAAAACCTAGAAAAAAACGTTTTATTGTACATTTAGAACAGATATAAAATTTGTAATTAATCATGAGTTAACTAGTGAATTCATGCGATTAATTATGATTAAAAAATGTAATGACACCCCTAATTTTTATTAATCTTTTCTTTTTGTCCCATTTTTTTTTAAATAAAAAAAGAAGATTATTAAAAATTAGGGGTGTATTTTTTTCGGAATTAATCACATGACTTCACTAGTTAACTCACAATTAATCACAAACTTTATATCTGTTCTAAATGTACAATATTTTGTTTCTAGGTTTTCATACTCTTGTTAACAAAAGTGGGGGAAAAAATGCTAAACTAATAGAAACAGTTCAAATGAATTTTTGACATCTCGAGCCGTCAATGGCAGTGAATGAGTTAATTCAGTTTGAGTGTTAGTGAGTCTCTCTTGTGCAAATTTGGTAAAAGGTAAAGGGGGTTGGGGGTTGAACACTAAATCGAGTACCCATAGTCTAAACTAAACACAATACGATATGGTAGAGGAGTGGTGAGCACTGATGCCTCACAGCAAGGTCGCTGGTTCGCTTCAAGCTTGAACCATGAACATAGCAACATGTAATGAACTCATTTGTCATATTGTGTTTACATGTAATACTTTAACCAACCAATTCCACAATACGACTCACCTAGTAAGGGTGTACTCCCTGAGTCCTGAGTGCAGATTCATGGCAGAAAATGTACCTATACAACCCCGCAACCGCTTGTCTCTGCCTATTTTCCATGTGACAAACAGCGGGCTGCAAAACAAAAGAACAGCATTCATGCAATTAAATGGGCATTTTATACCTTTCTGATCAAAGGAACAGATCACTGGCCTGTAGAAAGATCTGTTTAAATCAAGCTGATAATTTAAAAAAAAAAAAAAAAAAAAGGGGGCAGACAATTAGCACTTGTCTGAGTTTGTTGCCTTTGAAAAAAATATGCAAAATAAACTGAAATGTCGAGTGAATGAATCAACACCACTGATCAATCTCTAGGCATGCATATCTGACTTCACATGATCGTGAACAAATAGGAGATAAGTGAGTCACTTCACAGTGAATGGCACACCCGCTTTAAACTTTAAAATACTGTAGGATTTCCTGGCACTTGCGAAATCTGAATCACCAAATGCTTGTGTGTCACACTTGGCTGCCGCCACAAATTTTCCATAAAATGAGCCAACAACCGAATGAAAATGCACCCCTCCTTAGGTCAGCTCTTACAGATTGGCTCCATTCTCCTCAAAAACAAACTGGTTCATCAAAACACGCAACGCAATTCATTCACGTGAAGTGAGTCAGATGCTTGACTGCTGACAGACAATTACATACATTCAGAACTTTGAATTGTGCAATTCATGACAAAACATCTTAAGTCCAAACCACACAATGCAATGATGCACTTAGCATGATTACACAAACGACATAATGTTCTGTTTGTTGATGCTCTTTTCTTACAGTGAGCATTGGGAATTTTTAAACTACCACAACTACTGAGACATGGCCTCTGCTGTACTGCAGTCTTCCTTTTGTGGGAAAGTCAGCGGATTTTCCTGTTATGAAAGGTAAAATTAGTCACGCTTGCCAGGTCTGTCAGGGGAAACATTATGAGATGTTTTCATGAGGAATGGGAAAATATTTTGTGGCAGCACCCATTCTCTGATTCCAGGATTTTAAGATGGCATGTATAAAAAAAATAATAAATCACACACACACAAAATTATATGGAGGAATAAACAAACAACATTTTATCGATTTTGTTGTATGACCGTTTCCATACTTATTGATGTATAGACTAGGGATGCAGTGATTCCAAAACAGGTATTGGTCACTCTACGTCTGTCTGTACTCCAACTAAAAATATGCTTGCTGCTAATACTCAGATACCACTTTACCAGCCTGTCAATTTCTGGGAAGATGGATTAATCAACTGTGTGGAGATTTGATAACTTGTAGTATTCTCAAGAAGTGGTCTTGCATTAATTTTACTCACTTTAATTTGTAGTTGACACACAGAATCTGTTTTCTTTTTACCCAGAAGACTATGTTTTTCTTTGTCTCTTATCTACTGTTTATATGGTGTCTGTAGTGTTTGGACTGAGAAGCCACATAACTGAAATGCCTTGTGTTACAGGCTACATTTAAATGTGTCTTAGAAAAACATGCAGTTGGATCTTTAAATGTCAGCAAGTACAAGATGTTACTCTAAAATATGTTATTTGAGTGACACATGCGCCATATTAAATATATATATTTTTTGTGTGTTTTCTAATATTTCATTAACTTAAAAAAAATCATCACAATTGCAAGACATAATCAATTGCTAATTGGTATTGGTGATCAAAATCAGCAGGTACTGAACAAAAGCGGTGCATCGCAAGTATACACTAAATGTTCAGCCACATTAACCTTGCATGTACAACGACTGCATCTGACATGAAATTAAACTATTGCTTGCCTGGAAACAGATGCAAACGATTGTGAACAGCTTTTTCGTGGAGCCTAACCCATCGCAGACTCAACATATCAGATTACAATCTTTGAATGAGCTGTACTAAAAAAATAAAAATAAAAAAAAGGTCTCTTGCTCATAACATTTTTTTCCCAAACTAGTAAAACCACGATTAATATTTATCTAGCGTTAGCCGGCAATGTAAGTATTCCTAATAGATAACATGTTGAAATCGGAATGGTTTAAAGTACTAATGTACTCGGCAATAACCATGTTTCTTTGTTGTTGAAGCTAACGGCAGTTGTTAGCTCTTTAATGAAGCTTCACGTGTCAAACAAATGATTAGTGGCAAATTTAAGGATTATATGGCAATAAAAGTGGGGACTTTTAATATACTAAATGTTGGTTATCAGTCATTTAATGACTATAATCTCATTATTCGCTTCCTCGTCGAGCTACACTGAGCTAACCAAGGCAAGCTTTGAATGTAGCAATATGGAGTTCATTGAATGTAGAGCTAGCAGGATTTTTTAAAAAATTAAATAAAAACGAAAGCTGCACGTGAATATATCGCGGCTTGTTTGATCGATTAATATTCTAAGTGCTTCTGTTCAAATTGACTTATGTGATTGAATAAATTAAATTGGAATCTTGGTCGTTCCACCCATTTTGATGAGGCATGCTAATAGTAGCTAGTAACCTACGGGCTTAGCTACATTAGCCGGCCATAGAAGAGTTAAAAGGTAATATTATAAACTGTGCCTGGAAGCGACCGGGCATCCGGATAATATATGAAAGGTACTCTTTGACGTGTGTGCATATTATGTGCTCGTCAAATCATTTGAACGCGGTGTTTATGTTAAAGTGGTGTAGGCCAGTGCAATCACTAAGGTTATCCTCGACAAGGCCCCAAATTCCAACTGGCCACAGTCGAGAGATTTTCACATTAAAATCGTTCATGTCAAATATCTCTCGGTTGTGACAGTCTGTGCCCTGAACTCGGACGCAAAGGTTAGGAAAGCTGCCGCTGAATACATTTCTTGTGACGGCAAAGCAGTGTTCTTTTGAGCATGCAGCAAAACCAACAAGACAATAAGTTATGACTTACTATGGATCATTTGTAAACCTGGGTGTTCTTGGAGGTTGGTATCCGTACAGATGGCAATAGAGCACGTCAAAGCAGAAGCAGCACATCTCCGCCGAAACGACCATTTTCCTGCCTCCACTTCCCGATCCAGGTCCTGGGCTGAGATTCGGGCTGAGACCGGATGAAGTGTAACCGGCCGGGGCTGGAGACAGAGTCGACAGAGCGCTTGTGCCGCCGCTACCACTATTACTACCAATGCCGCTAACGTTACCCCCGGGTCCCCCCAGGCCGTTCGCCCTGCTCACGTTCGGCGCTCCCGCAACAGTCGCCGAGGAGCCAATCCCCAGCTCCGATCCACAATGTCCGGTTCCTGCCACCCCGCTTCCCGCCCCCACCCCGCCGGGACCCCCCGACCCGGGCGATCCCGACAGCTTCTGCTTCTTCACCCCGCAGCACCCGGCCGCCATCTTGGAACAATCTGCACCTACACACCGCTTCCGACCCATAACCGTCACCGCGGGAAGGGTGGGGGGGATGCCGACCACACGTACAAATCCCACTGCGTTGATACGTATGGCGGACGATTTCCTACTCCACTGTTACGCTGTGGTTCTTCTTCTTCTTTTTTTTTTGGTCAAACGTCAAAGTGGGCGATGTGGTGAGAAGACTGCAGTGTCACCCTAGCGCAGCTTTAAGAATGCGTGACTTTACTGAGCGAAAGCAACCATTTTTTCCATAACGGTTAGCTTCGAGCCCCAGCAAAAACAGCCAACTCGACACCCTCCGAGGCTGTCAAGTCACTTGTCAACAAGCATATAAGTTCAGGCCGCGTTTGACAGGAGCCGGGCGATCCAGATGTAAAGCCGACAGGCAGTGGAGCCCCACAGCAAACCTCTTCAACTGAAAGCCTGGAGCTCAAGTACGCCGTACCCATAAAGCTTCAGCACCGATTGCGCACAGTGTCATGGACGCTCATTCCTATTCCACCGGCTTGTTTGCTACTGCCTGGACAACTTCTAATTACACAACACTTTGCTGGAATTCCAGACGCTGGAACCACGCAGACTAAAATGGCATCTGTCAATGCGGGGCTGCCATGGCACAATGGACCGCGTCGGCACAAAGCAAGACATTTCAGGAACATTAGCGCCCAGTTTGCACCTGCATCACAGTCTGCTCTTGGACCTGACTCAACAGAACCCCCGATAACGCGCCCCGCGTCAAACGCCGAGCGGAAAGTTTGCGCTAATGGTTTGTCTAAAGGCTGTCATCCGTTTAAGTGGGTACATAACGAAGAGCATTCTCGTCCTTGAGCCGTGAGAAATCCTCGCTGCGCACCCGTCTCTTGGCTGCGAACACTCGGTGCCGTTCTGGTAAGAAAGCCCTGTGATCGGTCTGTGGGCACAGGCGTCGGTGTCGTTGGCACGACGGAAACGGATTCAGGAAAATAGGTTGCGCCCCCTTGCTACGCAGAATGCGCAAAGTTTTGTGGGGGTTTTATTGGGGTGGGGGGGTGTCAACGCGCGTTCCTTAAAACGGCGCGTGCACGCTTGACTTCCGCGCACGTCTTAGTGCGCGTGCATGAAATCGTACTTACCAGCGTTTCCCAGCCTCCCTTTTTGAAAAAAAAAAAACAAAAGAAAGAAATGTATAGTACTGAAATGAGGATCTACTCAGTTTACTCACAAAGTAATGTAAAATATGAGCACATTTATTGTACTTTCTGCCATCTAATGAGAAAAAACATTGAATTGTTCTACCTGTCGCTATGTATCACTGGCATAGATAGATAAACATTTTTTTTTTTGTAATTTTAATAAATGATCATTTTCTGACAAACTAAGTGAAATCACACACCTGCCAATCTCACGGCACATTAGTTTGCCATGACAACCTGATTTAGAATCACTGCATTATATAGTTACAGTAGTAGTAGTACTGTAATAATATCCACTGACTTAAAAGACTGCAATTTACATGTGTGTGGATATTCTCATTCATTCATGTCATTTCTTTTTCAGGGCACTGAATCAACCACAATTGGACTGCTGTGTTTGACATGGAAGACGTTTTGCCTCTCATTCCAAAAGGTGCCACCAGTTCATGCAACGAGGCATTTGGTGTGGAAAACCCAAGAATCGGACATCCCAGAAAAGCAATCTGTGCAGTATGAACACTACAGACATATATTGGGGAAAACAAACAATATGAAACTGTCTGTTAATTAATGCTACTGTGACAGTCATTCCAAACAAAATATTCTCTGTATAAAGGTAGAACATACTGTAACTCATTCATCTCAGTGTCCAGCTTGACCGCAACTCAAAACAAAAGTTCGGTATCCATTACTTCTTTCGTCTCATTCAAGGATTCACATTTTGCTTCTTCAGCTGAGTTATTTCTGAGTTTGTCTCCTCCCCTTACCATGAAGGGCCTCCTGCCATGTCCCATTTTCAGCGCATGACCTCTACAGTATCAGATGCTCGGCAGCGTGCTGTTCATAAAAGTCAGTTGCCGGGATCAAGGCATTTAATTACAGTGTTTAGCGCATCATATAAGGCATGTCCCTGAAGAATCACTAATGTGCTGTCATCACTCACACCATGCGGAAATATGACTTGATCACTTGTTAGGTGGAGCTCAAAAGTCTGTGACAGAAGAGAAGCCTAAGCCGTACATCTGTGTGAGAGTGAATAATGCTGCAGGTCCTGACACAAGGTCATCACAGCAACGACATGTAATGGTGGAGCAGTAGGATTAAAGACAACGCAGCAGCATCACTGCAAAGAAACACACAAATACAGAACATGAGAAATGTAGGCCATAAATGTAGCCGTTTGTGATGACTGGTTGTAGGCCTATAACATGTAAAGCTCTGTTTTCTGTTCAGAGACCTTGTCATCAATTTAACCGGACTCAGCTGTTTTCGCCTCTGGATTCCAAGGTAATGACCTTATTCTTCCAGCCAGAACAGAGAGTCACTCCCCATTTTTTATGGTAGGCTGAAAACCCATTTCATCAAGAAGGATGATTTGTCACCCACTTACTTTCTAACAGATCTTTCTCCTCTGTTTGTACTTATATATACCCTTAGCAATATTTCTTTTCTTAGCACATCTATCTTAAGGCATATAAATGTGACCTGGAATGACTAGAATGTCCACCACTTATAGTATTTGAATCCAAATGTATTCAGCCCAATGTCTGTATTCTTATCATTCACCCCAACAGGTCCCAAACACAGGTAGGCAGGGATGCAGGTGGAAAAGTAATTAAATATAATTTAAAAAAAGCTCAGGTTTAGAAAAATAATAAATAAACGGAATAACAAAAACAAGAAAGGTCAGAGTACAAATTTGTTTTAAGCAATGACCAATATGCTTTCAAATCAAAAGTGTTTCTATAGTTTAACTAATTAAGTAAGTAACTAACTATGATAAATTATTTACAACTGGAAAATATATGGTCTTATTGAATATAGCCTACTATACCTGAGAGATTTTATTTATTTATAAATAAATCAGATGTTGGTTATTTTTAGGCTAGCATAAGCCAACGCATTGATGATATCAAAACAATTCTGCTAATAAAGCCGATGATGGGGATTATCGTGCTTCTCCAAATCTGTTTACTATTTATATAGTAGTATATAGTACAGATGTATTTTCAAATGTATTACACTGTTCATGGGTAAGAAGACATTATTACACGTTATTGTATGAAGCCATCGTACTGTGAAGACATGTTGTTTTTCTATTTGACCTCTTGATGTCAGTCGTCACCGTAAGCGCCGCCGATTCTGCTTCATGTATAAGAGAAGAAGAAAACGAAAAAGAAGAAGAAAAGGGGGCGGAGTTGGATGTTTGAAAATCGCGGGCGTTAATTCCACTCCGGAGAAAGAGTTTCAGTTGTTTTGAAGGTCCGCTTTCGGTCAGTGACAGATAATTTCTCGTTAATTAAGCGTCGCTGGATACTAGGTGGAGACTAAAAAGGTAAGAGGTTTTTTTTGTTTGCGTTTTAGCACAAGCACTGCGAAAACAGACTGCGCTATTGTGGGAGTCCGGTGGTTAGGTTAGTAAGAGATTGGCACATTTTGAGTTGTGGGAAAACGTCTGTCACAAGCATGCCCGGTTTTCACTTAACCTACTTAAAATGAATCGTCATATGATTTTCTTTAAATATTCTGTTTGACAGGCGAGTGTGTATAAGTAGCCGGCAGTGTATGGCTTCCATCGTTTGTTTGTACGCAGTGGTTCGTTCAAAGTAGTTCATGCGAGCTCAATGGCCTCTTTTATGTTTTTGAGGATTATCTAGAGTCTCCATCATGACCACAGAGGACGCGAAGGTGATACCAGTCCGGGTCGCCTTGCGTAGTCGTCCTTTAGTGCCAAAAGAAATCAACGAGGGATGTCAGTGCTGCCTCAACTTTGTGCCAGGGGAACCACAGGTCTGTATTTAAAAGTTATGCTCATACGAATCTTAATATCTAGCGATGTTTAAAGTTCCACTTTTTTTCAGACAGATGTCAGTATGAAAATTCACTCTTTTGAGACTCACAGAAACCGAGTACCGATACCTCTAGTATTTTTAATGAACAAAATGTCATTTAACACAATAAAAATTTTTCCCCAAGATCTTCATAATAATAATGCAGCAGATTTATATAGCACTTTTCTTGACACTCAAATATGCTTTACAATGGAATGGATACATTATTCATGCATTCACACTGTCGTGGCGGTAAGCTACTTAACCACAGCCCCCTGAGTGAGTGAGTAGCACTGGAGGCAATGTGTGAAAAGTGCCTTGCCCAAGGGCACAACGAGACATGACTTGGGGAGCGCAGGGCTCGAAGAGCCGACCTTGAGCCACGGCCGCCACAAAATTAAGTTTACCGTAGAAAACAGCCGATTGTTAAAATTGTTTCTCACTAAAGTATTCTTCAGGCAATGTCTATTTTTTTTTCCCGATCATCCTAAATGTCTTTCTTTCAGGTGGTGGTTGGCACAGAGAAGGCGTTCACGTACGACTATGTATTTGACCCCACTGTAGAGCAGGAAGAGGTTTTCAGTACTGCTGTGTCCCCTTTATTACGTGGGCTATTTAAAGGTAGCTGCATTTTCAAAAGTAAATGTACCAGAAAAAAAGACCAAATTAGCCAAATGTCTTCATTATGTTTTTTTCTTTTTCTTTTGTAGGCTACCATGCCACAGTGCTTGCATACGGACAGACCGGGTCTGGAAAGACCTTCTCTATGGGAGGAGCGTACACATCGGCTCAAGAGAATGATCCCTCTGTTGGTGTTATTCCACGAGTTATCAATAGGATCTTTGAAGAAAAGGAAAATAAGACAGACTGTGAATTCAGCATGGCAATATCATATCTGGAGGTTGTGTGACTATTTTTTTATGAATAAAGATTTCTTTCTTTATGGGGAATTTTTTTTTTTTCATTTTCTTCTTTCTTTTTTTAATCACAGATATACAATGAAGCTGTTTTAGATTTGTTGTGTACTGCTAAAGATAAACCTGCTCTAAACATTAGAGAAGACCCCAAAGAAGGCATCAAGGTAAATGATGGACACTTTTCGTCAAACTTTGCAAGTTTTTAGCAACCTGGCAGCTTTTCAATAGCTGTGTTTTGTGTTTATTTGAAAGTTGTGTCTTTGAATGTCCACTTACAGATTGTGGGACTAACTGAGAAGCGGGTGGTCTCTGCCCAAGAGATGGTGCGCTGCCTGGAGCTCGGCAACTCCGCTCGCACTGTGGGCTCTACGGCGATGAATGTTGCCTCATCACGCTCACATGCCATTTTCACCATCACACTGGAGCAACGCAAAGGGAAAGACAAGTCGGTGTCCTTTTTGTCCTTTTTATTGGCTTAATTCTCATGTTACTGTTAGCGATTGGACACTTAAGATTTGAGATTACTTGATCAAGTGTAAGTAGTTCAATATTTAACGGGTAACTTGCAAACGGAATGAAAATGCTCAATATGAACACTTTTTTTTTTTATGTCACTATTTTATTGTGTTTTTTTTTCTTTTCTTTTTATTTATCTTTGTAGGGTGGACTCGGTTGTTTCCAAACTGCACCTTGTGGATCTGGCTGGTTCAGAGAGGCAGAAGAAAACCAAAGCAGAGGGGGATCGTTTAAAGGAAGGTACAACACCTTGAAGCCTCTGCAACGCAACCTTGAATTAGACATTCACCTCGGGGTGTCTGCTGCAGAATAAAATTGCTGTGCCCTCAGATTGTGTCCCCCAATAACATTTTCATCCTCAGGCATCAGCATCAATCGCGGCCTTTTGGCTTTGGGTAATGTGATCAGTGCCCTGGGTGAGGAAAGCAAGAAAAATGCCTTTGTCCCTTACAGAGACTCCAAACTCACTCGCCTGTTACAAGGTAGGCTTTCATTTATAGCCTAAAAACAATCTTCCCCTTTTGAGGACCTTCACATCTATAGGCAAATAATATTTTGAACAAGAAATGCACAATGCTTGTGTCGGCTTTAGTTGAAAATTGCATTTCATCTTTTCTCATCAGTTTCCACCCAACAAGTGAAAAAATATTTGAGTCAGCTAATTTCTTTAAACCTAAAAATGCACGTCTTAAAAAAAAAAAAGTGACATTAGAGATATACATATATATATATAGATTACATATTTGTTGTTCCCCCAACAGATGCCCTCGGAGGCAACAGTCACACGCTGATGATCGCGTGCATCAGTCCCGCAGACTCAAACTTGGAGGAGACCGTCAACACGCTGCGATACGCCGACCGAGCTCGGAAAATAAAAAACAAGCCAGTCGTGAACATCGACCCCAAAGTGGCAGAAAATAGCCGTTTAAAGAAACAGGTGCATACAAGGCAACAAAAATAGTACACAAGACATTAGGACCACTTGCAAATTCCAATGAGATTTGAAAATGGCTTTTGCAAATATAGGAACGCTCTATATGGTTGGCCACTGTTAAGACCTTTTAATTAATCAGTGTGTCTCTTATTGGTGGGTGTAGAACTTGCTAAATCAGAGACAACAATTTTCCTCTCTCTACCTGTGTTAATCGTATCTTTAGCGTTGGAAATATTGATAAAGTGGTTGTATTTGGATGTAATTTAATGTGCTAGCCAATGAGTGAGAGCGCTGACAGTCTTTCTGTCCACAGGTTCAAGAGTTGCAGGTGATGCTTCTTCATGCCCGTGGAGGAGTGGCCCCAGTGCTCTCTGGGTATGCAGAATCAAGTCGCGGTGGATGTGGCTTCACAAAAAGGTCATCATGTTTACTCAGTTCTGCTCTTGTTCCCCCATCCCTCAAGGCCAGAGTCTGGTGAGAATGTGAAAAATTTGCGGGAACAGAACCGCAGTCTGCAAGATGAGAACAAGAAATTGAGCAGGGAGCTGAGTGAGACTGCAGGACAAACGGCGCTCATGTTTGAGAAGCTCATTATGGTGAGTGAGATGCAGTGCATGATAAATTCTAGACTGTTTTTTTTTTGTCTTTATTTTTTGTCATGTTTCGTTATAGACAAATGAGAAACTGCAAAGCAAGCTCGAACAACTGCAGCGCCATGCAGCGTAAGGGTTTCAATCTGTTTTGTCTTCTTTCTTTTTTTTCCGTAGACTAGAACTTTTACGAGTACTTTAATTTGATGGTTTGGTGTTGAAACTGCATGTTTTGGGGAATTAGTTGTATTTGTCATGTTGCCTCAATAATGCTTGTGGTCTATTATAGTTGCACAATCGATCTTGAAAAACTATTGGAGACGCTTGAGGATCAGGAGTTGAAAGAGAACGTTGAGGTGATGAAGAACTTGCAAGACGTTATCCTGGAGCTCAACGTATGAAAATCACTAATGACCACAATAATAAATATAGTTGGGTTTTTTTTTGGTTTCTTTTGTTCAGATAATTGGTGAACGAAAGAAACCAATATTTAAAAAAAGACTAGATGAATCACATTGCGTGAATAAATATTGTTTTCCAATAAGTTTAACAAACTCAAATCTTTTTTTTTTCTCTCTAAGCGCGAGAGTGCCGGCATTGCTGCCTCTATCGATTCCATGGTGGCAGGAGCGGATGCACCAGATGAAATGGGGAATAGCAGTACAAGCAGAGCAGACGAGTTCCAATCTGTAAGTATAGGTTCATTTTAGTTTGTTTCACCCTCGCCTCCCAATGAAAATATTCATTATGTGTTTCAATCCACGATCCAAATGTGTGGATTGTTTCCCTTCTTTCACATTAGGAAACCAATGCAGCTGCTGACAAGGACTCAACAGATGGCTTCACAGCCCACCATGCGCTGCAGCAGGCCCAAATGTCCAAAGAGCTGATCGAGCTGAACAACGTGTTGAGCTGGAAGGAGGCGTTGGTCAAGAAGATGTGCCAGAATGATAGCGAGCTGGAGTCGATGCAGTCCGAGCAACAGGTGTGAAAGAAGTTGACCTTGTAGTGATGTCATTCGACTTTTTATGCCATGAATCATCAGCTTGAAGTTGAAGAAAAAAATAACTTAAGTGCTCATACAGTGCATGTGGCGACTTTGGGTCATGTTTTCATATTCGGGGGAAATATCACATTATAATTTGACATTTACATTTAATCCCGTAGAAAAATGTGCAGGATCTGCAGGTGGCGGTGAATTCTTTGCAAAAGGAGAAGGTGGAGCTTGTTGTTGCACTCGAGTCTGCAAAGAAAGACACCAACCACGCCAAGTACGCTCTCAGATAGGACTTTGGGATTACCTATCCGAAGCCATTATATTTTCGCATGCTTAAGTGATATTTTAAGAACCCGCTCTTCCATCTTCGTCTGATTTAGGCTGAGTGAACAGCGCAGGAAGCGTCTGCAAGAGCTGGAGGGCCAGCTGGTAGACCTGAAGAAGAAGCTTCTTGAACAGTCAAAAATGCTGAAACTCAAGGAGTCTTCTGTTCAGAAAGTCAGTAAGCTTGTACAGGAAATACAGGTAAATGAATTTTTTGCTTTCTTTTGTAACGCCCTATGATGTAATTGCTGAAAATTTAATAACGCCTGAAAAATGTCAGAAAACACAATGTAGTAATTTTACCAATAATATAAAAATCCTGACTTATATTGTAATCAAATTTTTACCAATGATGTAATACTTTAGTACTTGAGGATTTATTACATTTTCAGGTGGGTCTTTTTTTTTTCTTTTTTTTTCCCCAAAACGGATGTAAAACCAACTAAGATTGTTAGGCACATTCACAGGGAAACTTGGATTGTTTACATTTTGGTGTTAAAATGTTTGAGTGTTGATTTCCGACCCCCAAAGTGTACTTTTAACAGTCTGATTTAAATGGAGGTCAGTGTTGGAGTTATTTGACAGAATTGGTTTATTTACTTCTTAGTCTTTAACACACAAATTCATTACCAGGCCCCCCAAAAAATTGTACATTATTTTTTATTAACGCTTCTATTGAATAACTCCAGCAGTAGTGATCTGTTTGCACATATATTATTAATTTAAAATGTAAATGTTTAAATTGCAAATGGTTTAGATTGCACAATAGTCACAAAAAAAGATGATCACCAGGCAGTTTTTGCTGGTACTATCACAAGTAGGTTGTGATTGGTGACTTCAACTTGTAAAAACATCAACAGAAAGTTTTTTTTTTTTTTTGAGCCACTCATTTCTGTGGTATGTACTGCAATAATTTAGTGCAGTCTCACTGACATACTCAACTGTATGGCATTAGGTGGAAATCATACTTTTGTTTTTTGAAGTCACTGAAGTTCTCATGGCCCAAAAGTAAACCAATATATTGTTCCTGAAGGCCATGAAGTCCCAGCGTGCACAGCTAATGAGGCAGATGAGGGAGGACTCGGAGAAATTCCGACTCTGGAAGAACAAGAAGGACCGAGAGGTGATTCAACTGAAAGAAAAGGTACCGTGTATATGATCACCCGGACACACTGCCAGGATAATCGTGTTCTTTGCTGCGCACTTAAAATGAACTTTTTACAGGATCGTAAACGTCAATATGAGTTGCTCAAACTCGAGAGGGATTTCCAGAAACAGGCCAATGTCCTGCGTCGGAAAACAGAGGAGGTGAAGTATTGTTTCCCTCACTGTGCAATTTGTGTGAGCTGCAAAAAAATTACAAATTTCCTGCTATATTAACTACAGCTATGAATGTTTTGCCCAACAGGCTGCAGCTGCAAACAAGCGACTGAAAGTTGCCCTGCAGAAGAGAAGTGAAGTGGCGGAGAAACGCAAAGATCCTCAGAGTAGAGGGATGGAGGGAGCTGCTGCAAGAATGAAGGTTGTCCCATATTTACTCATCAACATTTTTGCTATCCTTGATGATAATAGTATAACGATTTATGTTACTGCATCAGAATTTATTTCTCAGTGAGGTGGAGGTTATGGTGAGCACAGAAGAGGCAAGACGTCACCTCAATGACCTCATGGAGGACAGGAAAGTCTTGGCTCAGGAGATAACGCACCTCAAGCAGCAAATTGACGCCGGGCAACCTTCTGCCAAATTCAGGGTGAGATTGGTGTCCTTCCTTCCTTTTCTTGTGACTTACTGTTTTGGTTTGAGATGAGATTTACTGTATTATTGGATGTCATCCTCCCATAAAGCGTCGGACGCTGCTTATTTCTGAGTTGGAGGCCCATGGGGCGCTGGAGACACCCCTGACCAAACAGGTTGAGAACCTGACTACAGAAATGGAACTCAGGTTAGTTGAACTAAAACGTACACCAAACAGTCCATTGGAACTATTTAGTCTGAAGTGACACATCACAGGAAATCTACAAAACTAAAAGGATTGCTGCTCCATATAAACATGTCTTGAATTGATTTAATTTATGACTGAGTGCCTTTTCATCGTTTGAACAGAAATGCCCAGATTGCTGACCTTCAGCAGAAGGTCCTCGCAGCAGACGGCGAGGGGCGTCTGAAACAACGTATAGACGGCATCACAAGCATTGTTGATGCCAAGTGTGCCGTCAGAGTCCTGATGGCTGAGGTGAGAGAAAGAGAAAATAAAACAAAACATACCTGCTTAAACCTGTACATATAATGTCATTGTGTCACGCATTCTTACTCCAAATTGTGTGCATGTTCAAGTAATGACAAGCTACCGACTACGGTCATGTTGTCAGACTATATTGTAAATTACTTTCATAAATACACAGGGATGTGATTTTTCCGCTAATTCGCGGAATTCCGCTTTTTTTATTCCCCCCCCCCCCAAAAAAAAAATCAGATTTTTTTTTTTTTTTTACAGGGATGTGATTTTTCCGCTAATTCGCGGAATTCCGCTTTTTTTTTATCCCCCCCACCCCCAAAAAAAAACAAATTCCGATTTTTTTTTAATTTTTTTTTTATTTTTTTATTTTTTTTTAAGTAGTTCATTGTGTATGCACATGACTCCGACAGATAACATCTTCTGCTATAACAAAGACATTTGTGGTATGCTCTAATATGAGTTACTTGTCATTTGGTCATGATACAATTATTTGTTCATGAAATTTGAACTCTTCAACATTATTTATGTGTTAACTTAGTAATCACATTAGTTAGATATGATGATATTCTCAGTGATAGTTTTTAAAAGCAAAGGCAGTCCAATGTTTTTGAATGTGACTGATTTTGAGTTGACTAAAACTGCCATTTTATATGGGATAGTTCAATATACATTGAAAATTTATGCTGTTGTTTTGTCTATTTCTTTGTCATGTGAGTGCATTGAAAGTACTTAAAAACACGGAAAACCCATGAGCTCCGGGGGGCTACGCCCCCCTTGCCCTCCCACCAGGGCACTGCCCTGGACCTAGCTGGGTGCCGACGGCCCCCAGAATCCCGGCTAAATTTTCAGATAATTTCACTTTGGTCAAATCACATCCCTGAATACAGCATATTTGCGTCTATAAATCGCTGGTTTGGGGCCAAAACCTCATAAGTCACAATTTGGAAATTTTCATTTTTTTTTAAATTTTTTCCCAAAATGTATATGCTCTTGATTAATCCATACATGTGGGTGACATTTTTCCTAATAAGTGTTTAAATGGCTTGCGCTCTTTGATGATGCAATGTTAATAGTTGAACAAACGTGCCAGTTTTGGGGTCTATTGAATAGGGACCATTTTGGAGGTCCAAGGTTTTAGCCTGAGGTCCAAGGTTTTAGCCTGATGCCAGGGATATGCAAGTGACATGACGTTTGAAAGAGTGGCACCTTTTTATATACTATTCTCGCCCACCCCCTCAAGCATGTAGTTTAAGGTAAAACTAATGAATAATACAGAAAAAAAAAAGTTTTATTCCTTCTTTATAGAACACATAAGTCAGGGAAATTGTGGTATTGAACATAGTGGTGAAATGCTTCGTAGGCTGTCTCAGGGAGTGACATCATTATTTTCAGCGCATTGAGACTCACATGTTCATAAAACGCAATAGAGGAAGGAGAGGGATTCATCAGATTGTGTGACTGCACGAGGTTCAAATTAAAAACATTTAGCAAATTATGTGAAACCTGGAAATAGTTTTTTTTTTTTTTTTTCAATTAAAATAATTATGCTACGTCAAAAATGTTGATGTCTTTATTTTTAACAAAGACAAACTTCGTTCTTCAATGTCACTGTTCGACACATTTCCAATTAAGTGGCAAGACCGGCTGTCATTTTTATGTTAAACCGGGTGGTCAGTACTTTGTAATCTAGTTTAGTTACTTTTTAAAGCAAGTAATCAGTAAATTACCTAATTTGCTGTTTCAAGATACAGTACCGTATTTTCCTGACTATAAAGCACATTGGGTTGTAAGTCGCGCCCACCTGGTGTGGATTTTACCGTATGTTGTGAAATTATATACTCTGGAGCGGACGTTCACACGGCAATATCTGTTTATAATCTGGAATATACGATAACTGGCAAAACTGCTCATCATTTTCTTGCGTGAGAAATGTGATGATGTCGTGGGCGCTCGTTTTCTCATTCAGCTGGTGTCGGCGAAGACGGTTGCAGCCAAGATAGAGAGTGACTTCCAACAAGAGAAAGCCAATACGCAAGATTTAAACAAAATGCTGATTGAAGAGCGAGCAATGATGTCCGCAATCGACATGGAGCACCAGCAGCATCTTGTGGAATTAGAGGAGAGACATCAAGACAAAGTACTCATTTCTTGACTTCTTTTTTTTTTTTTTTTTTGCACATTTTATTTCAAGACCTCCTTCTACAGTAATGGTTTCTCCACTTTTTCCCCCACAGGTCCAGTGTCTCCTCAAGCAGCTTCAGAGCAGACCAGAGCCAGATGAAACGAAACAAAAAGAGGAGAACAGCACAAAAGAGAAGGAGCTCATGCAGCGTCTCAAAGATCAGGTTAGTCCAGGGGTGGGCAAACTTTTTGACTTGCGGCCCACAATGGGTTTGAAATTTTGACAGATGGGCCGGACCAGGAGCATTTGGACCTCATAGCACAGTAAAAACACACAGATAAATGTACAACCCAATTTACTTATAGTGTGCACTTAGGACTGCGTTTTTCAAATGTGCAAAATCCACATATTTAAAACAGCTTTTCCAATAGCTTCATTTTTATTGTTTTAGCTCAACTTTTGCTGTGTTTTTATGCTTTGTAAAGTGACCTTGGGTGTTCTGAAAGGTGCTCTTTTTAAAAGAATGAAATGTATTATTATTATTATTATTATGATTATTATAAAATAGCCCTAATCCAGGTAGTACGTTTGCCTCAATGAATATGCAAGATGCGGCATTTACATGCTATTTGGCAAAGTGGGAGGAGAAATGTAAATAGATTATAATAGCACATACACTGTGATCTGTCAAACCTGGTGACTGCATCTATTATTAATAGATTTCAATTCAAGGCGTAAAAGTTAAAGAATTTTTTTCCATTGGCCCACCCATTTTTAACCCGGGCCCACAGTGCGTGTGACACATGCGGCTGCATGATAGCCGCTGCTGCCTGTCACGCGCTGAGGACAAAGCGCGTACATCCAATCCGTCTCTGACCACTTTTCCATCTCCGTGGTGGACGCATAGCACGCGGCGTTTGTGCAGCAGCTCAAAAAGAAGCCAAAAGCCAACGAGGAAACGCTCATAGAAGTGCTCGACGCACGCCCCGGGGATGTATTCACCAATATCAACAGTCTCCTGCATGCGCGCTCCTCACCTCACCCATGACAACATGTAGAAAGACTATCTTCAGCTGTCAAAAGGATCAAAACACGCAACAGTGCCACAATGTTGACTGATAGACTGAACTCTTTGTCCCTGCTTTCTTTCAAAAAAGAATTGACCGATTCTCTGGACTATCAGGACATTATTGCTGTGTTCAACACAAAACCCTGCCGTCTCCTGCTGTAAATGTCCAAATCCAATAAGATAAGATAAGATCCACTGATTGTCACACCCATCTAAGTGGGGCGAAATTTGTTCTCCGCATTTGACCCATCCCCTGAGGGAGCGGTGAGCAGCAGCAGCGCCGTGCTCAGGAATCGTGGTGATCTAACCTCCCAATTCCAACCCTTAATGCTGAGTGTCAAGCAGAGTGGCAATCGGTCCCATTTTTATAGTCTTTGGTATGACCCGGCTGGTAATTGAACCCACAACCTCCCAGTCTCAGGGCGGACACTCTAACCACTCGGCCACTGAGCTGGAAAAAAAAAATATATATTTTTTTTCTAGCCTTATTGGATAAATTCGGCGGGCCGGATTGAAACTCATAACGGGCCGGATTTGGCCCGCGGGCCGGGGTTTGCCCATGTTTGGGTTAGTCCCTGCACACTTCCAATTGTTCCAAAGAAAATATGCAAGTATTTCTGGATTATGCGGTGTCTCACTTTAGGATGAGAAGCTTCAGAAACTGCGGGCCCTGTGCGAGCTGAACCAAAACATGATGTTGCAGAATAGACAGGTAAAGTGCACCGTTTATAACAGATTGTTGTAAATTAAGGAAAGATGAAGAAAAAAAACTTTCACCAGTTTCCAGGGGATTTTGTGTGGAGTTGGCGCATGGGAATTTTAGAGCACATCATACATTTTTGACATATTTTTCGAATCACTCTGTGTCTTAATTCCTTGAAGAAAATTTTGCTTTAGTAGGAGGGTGTACAATATGGCGATGATGATCCAAATTAGGATTGTTCTTTTTGGCAGAGGTCTGCTCTGCTGAGTTCCAATCTCGTGGCTGCCATAGAATATTACTTAATAATGAACGGTAGCATCCAAGTGATCATGAGATGTGTTTTATACATAGTGAAGATTTATGTTTTTGTGCCTTTGCAGAAAGAGCAGGAAGATGATGACTGGCAACCAGAGAAGCTGGAGAAGGCACGCAGGACCTCGAGGAAACCGAGAGCAACGGGGGTAAGGGCTGACGGGGTCATTGCCTTTTGAATTTGATGAGTACATCATAATACACACTGACTTTGTGATTTGATTGTATTTGTTTTGTCTAGTGCTCGTGTAAAGGCAGCTGTAGCAACAAGCAATGTCGTTGCCGCAAAGGGAAGATGACATGTCGTGAGAATTGCCAGTGCGACCACGAGAAATGTCGCAATTTGGACAACCATGTCGTCGCTGAGGTTTGTTGTTCTTGATAGCATGAGAATACTCTCCTCCTATTTGGTTACATTAAAGTGCAATAGGTCAGATCAAGATGTATATATTTTTTAATTTGGCAATTACAATTCTATTTTCTTGTTGTGGGCAAAAGACATTAATTTATAAATTAATTTATTTTTTTACTTTTTTTTTCCGTCTTTCAAAATCTCATTTTGCTGTTTTTATGCAATGTGATCCCCCCTCCATTTGTATTCTAGGATGAAAGCCTGAGCGAAAATATTTCAAGAGACTCTACCAGTCCAGACGTCACATTCTTCAAGCCACCATTTTGCTCGCCAACAAAGGAGGTAAGCGATTCCCCTCTCATACCTCAACTACTCATCATAGGTTGATGGAAAGGAGTACCCCACATGCACGCACACACTTGTAAACAGTCAGTTGACTTTTTCCATTCAGGTGCTAGAGGAAATCCAAGACATGGGGCATGACACCCCTGAACTAAAGCTAGTACGTAAGCCTATCTTTAAAGAGGACCAGGATGTGGATCAGGAGGAAGAAAGAGATACAGTAAGAATCCTCAAGAAGAAGAAACGACTCCTGACAAGTTATCAGAATAGTTTTTTCTCTGGCTGCACTCCAGTCAGAGAGGAAGCTTCTCCTTTTTAGTTCTCCACATGTCTGTCAGTGTTGTCCATTCTTTTATATGTGACTTGTACTTTTAGTGTCGAAGGTTAATAAAAAATTTCGGTTCAACTCTTTGTCTTTCTGGAATATTGTTGTTGTTTTTTCCTCATCTAACTTGTTTGAGACTGCTTTGCATTACTTGCTTTTGACTATCATTGATTTTCACTGCCAGCCATTTTAGAACATTTTAAAAAAAATACCTACATGATATTGTTCCATGATTTTTTTTTATATATATATATATATATAGTACACCAAATCCAACAAATGACAGATTAGACTCTGCTTTTTTGCTCTTTTGTGTTTTTTTTTTTGTTTTTTTACAATCAAAAGTATTTAAAAAGGTAGTGTAGGGGATTGTCCACCACCGCTACACTTGTGTTTACTGATTGCAGTTTAATTTTGACGTTCTTGTAAAAAAAAAAAATGGCGAAAATTTCAAATAAACCAGCGAAATTCTGTTTTGATTGGAATGATGGCTGATATTTAATTCTTAATTTACAAAAGCATAAGTCTCAAAGTAATAACATAAACGCCCAAAAATACAAGAAACACCCGTCAAAAATTGTTTTCTTCCCCAATCAGTGACAAATGTTTCCCGTGGAACCCCAATTAAATACAACCTGCCAACGGCTCAGGTAAACAAACAAAAACCACACTGCCCCCCAGTGGTTGGAGGCAAAGGGCTCCTTCAGATAGGTTGCACAAAATGCAGTGATTTCTCTCATTGACCCGCATAGACTTTATTTAATTTTTTTTTTAAAAAAAGTTTAAACTTGGCCGTTAACAAAAGAATCTTTGTTGAAAAATTACCGTGATTCAAGTTATTTGCATACACCAGTGAATATTGTCCATAACTTATAAATATAAATTGTTCCAAACACAACTATGAATTTTGGCCCCGCAGGTGACTGTTCTTCCGCCATGTTGCAACCTTTATTCAAATGAATGTTCCTCAGCAGCCTGTTTTTGACTTTCAGGCTTTATTTGTGTGGCACATTAATATAGCCATGTGTCTACAAAATTCGGCTTCTACTTTTTAACATGGCATAAGTCATTTTATACTAGTGTTAGCTTTATTTAATATATATAATTCTTATTCTGAACTATACAACATGAGCAGCTAAAGTTAAGTTGAATCAAGTTCATCCAGATGGTGCATTTGTGTTCTTAGTAAAAGCAAAATCCCATTGGATTGATCAAGTATACCGAATAAATTACGTTTTTTTTTGTTTTTTTTCGGAAAAATGACCTCATTGAGAACAGCTCTGATTGGAGTGACGCATGTGACCTGCTCAACAGGTTAATGGTGTTATCTGGTGTAAATGTCATCTGAAATGATGACCATCATTCCAAAGGTGAACGACAGTGATTTATCAGCATCACACATTATTGCTGTGCACATATTCCCTCCCTTCAAGATGTCGGACTCTGCACTCAAGCATTGCCATGCCTTGAACTTAGAGATAAGATAACCCAAGTATATGAATGAATATTTACAAGAATGTGCAAATATGCCTTCACTTTGAAAGAAAACATTTTATATTATATTTGGTTCACTGTTTCGACGATGACTGCGTTGCTCCTAAAGAGACATCCACGCGGAAGACAGAAGCAGTCTCCTGTTTGCTACGATATACATTTAGTTTCATTCTGAATTTCTTGGAGACTTTTATCCGTCGTACCATCTGATAACAACTCAATTTTATTTACCGGGCGCTCATCTGACACGTTTAATATTAATAGTTCAGACACACATTAAACCAGTGCAACTGTAAAAACTTGTGCTGACTCATCATTTTACAGCTTGCACGTTTCGGTCGTTCTCAGCTTTATGGGGTCTGAAAAAGAAACGTATTCTTTCACCGCCTAGCAAACTGGTTTATTATGTGCGCTTTGTAAACTTTTTAGTACATGGGGAATAAATGGTCGATAACAGGCTAGCGATCGCGAACACACTAACTTTAAATGATGATATTTGAGGGAATGAAACTATGAACCAAAAACAGTACAAAATTAGGGAAGAAAGAAGTTGATAAAACTGTTGGAACAGAGAGAGGGTGGTGGTATGCGTGGTGAGCAGAGAACGAATTTGATTCATTCATTTAACGTAGGGTTTTAACCAACAATGTATTAATCGACAAATCTGATTTTTAAAGTGATAGTGTGTCGTGAACTAATATAATAAAACAAACTACATTCGAATTAAGTGCATCTTGATGCACTTGCACTAACTACGGTGCCTCAGAGACCACACTTTGCAAGCCTACCACCAATTAGGCTACTACGTTGGCCAAGTTTGTCTCCTTTAGGTATCTGTAGCAGAAAGATTGTGGCGATACGCAACCTATGTAATATTCTTAGTGATTACTACGATTATATTAAAAAATGTACGTTAATGTGATTTTTACGTTTTTATTTTTTTGCATATTGGTGAAATTGATAGTGTTTTTTTTTTTTAATGAATGAACACTGAAAAAGAATCAAAATATTCTACACACTTGCCCTTTTAAAACAAGTTTTAATTTGCCTCCTTTTTTCGACCCTGAAAAACGGTAACAACGTATGACAAAATAAAAAGCTTTCAATACTTTTTGGTCTTGAGATGAAACATCCAAAGTTTGAATAGGCTAAATTTTGTGGAAAATATGACTCCCAATTCCAAAATAAATTCAAAACGGCGGAATTCCTGTTAGGTTTAGAATATTGCTACAAAAGACTTTTTTTGTAGGTGTTGAGCTGCTCCATATGATATACCTCCTAATTTTTCGTAGGTTAAACTTTGAACAAGGTTACGTTGTTAAAAATCTATAGGGGGCACTACTGAGCCCTTTTAATGAAACTGCACAATATAACCGACAACGATCTAAAAGTTTTTGCCAGGCATTATGTGTGTACTAAGTTTTATTAGTTTTCGCCTCGGTTTACACCCTCAAAAAACAGCACACACAAAAAATGTGCAAACGGTGCATCGCCGCGGCAACAGCGTGTAACAAACAAAAGTTGCTTAATTGTTAATCAATCAACTAATTGTTTCACCTCTAATGTATTATTTTATGTAATGGATTTTTTTTTTTTTTTTTAAAGAACACATTGGTCACAGAATAGATTGCGTTCAACTTTATTGGTTGCACTTTATTATATTTTATATTTGTGGGCGTTCAAGAGCGCACACGAAAACCTATAACGCAGCAAAAATGTGGATCATGAACTTAGCTCACGTGCTAACCTGGCTGTAAAAACAAGCACGTTTGCATCTTGTCGCAAACTTCTACCGAGCTGTGACAGCCCTTAAAATGACTCCTGGTGAACTTGTGAGAGCTTTCAGTCCACTTTTTGACAGCAAGGACAAAGGAGATGTATTTGAAGCCCGGCCCTTCCCTGTGTCCGTCAGCGTGGAATCAGGATGTTGGATTGGGGCAGGGCACAGGGCCTGTTAAATATTGACAGCTGGAGTAATCATTAACCTCCCTCCAACCCATGATCTCTTAAACTGGCGGCACGGCCTGGTTGCCATTCCTGCTCCGCGACGGCTAACTTTCACACCTAAAATGCAGCTCTTGCATCTCCACCTCCACCCTTGTCCATCCTAAACTTGCCCGTTCAATTTCTTCATCTTCTTCTTCTTCCCTCCTGCTTCTCTAACCTGATGTGGCCGAAACTTGCCGCTCCGCTCTAAACTTTGGCCTCATGTGACTAGCTAGGTGAGTACAACTCAAAGTTTTTTTTTTTTAATTTAATTTAATTAATGAGAGCATTTTAAACTCATGTGAACACATCAAATGTGTTTTCTTCACAGGGATTACAAACAACACAAGCAAGTATTATTATTATTATTATTATTATTATTATTATTATTATTATTATTATTATTATTATTATTATTATTATTTAAGTTGAGATGTGAAAACTAACAGCTTTTTTGGTAATATTTTATTTATTTATTTATTTATTTCTCTGGAGAATATTTTATTTAAATACGCTAGGGAGGCCTATGTCTTCTCCATGGGGGAGTTATGAATAAAAAAAAAATTAAAAAAATTGGAGCAAAGAGTATTTGTTAAATTTTTCCAAAATTTTTATTAAGTCAACAAACATGATACATGTCACATGATTTCTAATAGAAGAGATGGAATATAGTAGACAAACATCAGTGTCGAGCAGGAAGTGCAAGACCAGCAACGCGCAGGTTAGACACGCCCGTATATTCACTCACATATTGACAGGCGTCCTCATGATTGCCACCATAAAATGTGTGTTATCTAGTCAAGCTTTGGCCCTTTGGCCGCGCTGTTGCTTGCTTGATGTTTTCTATTTGAGGCAGTAAAATGGGGGAGGAGGAAATTAGCAGGTCAAAGTCACCTACCGGAGGACCATCGTTGGAAAGCAGCAAATCCTGACTTAACCTCAGGGATCTTTGAACTTGGTCCCGAAAGAGCGGCCTGTGGTCCTGGTCATAGATTTGCCTTGATGAGACTTTTGGTGCTGACTGGATGTAACAGCAACTCCATGTGGATGCTGGATCAAGTTCCAGTGGAGGTGCTGTTACTTGCAGAAAGTTACCAAAGACGACGACTGCGATTTACTGTGCGCTAATATGTTCGAAGTGTTTATTCAAAAAGAGTAATGAGGCGCAAGGTGATGACCTATGAATTGACAGCCAGTGTTGATAACGTCTGCCTGTCATTTCTGTAGGCCACTGCTGTGTTTGTCCTTCTGAACGTCTGCATCGTCGTCATCCGTCTATGAATTATGTTTGCAGGGCTGCAAGAGGGGTTGAAGATGTCGTAATGTCATGAATGTCTGTTGACAATTTCTCAATAAAGTTTTAAAGTTATTTTTCTTTCTGAGCATTTACTCGATGTGTGTATGCAGGTTACTCCGAAATTGGAGGACACTTTGTGCATCAATATTTTATATTTTTTATGTTTGAAAAAAAAAAGAAGATAATAAACCATCATATGATGTGTCCAGCTCAAACATTAATGGTACACTTTTTTTTTTAAATTAAATATTTTATTAGCTTTATCATATATTTTGTCCTGTTTGGTGCAACCCTTTCACAGATACTCAATTGCCTGAAAATCCATTAAAAAAATATTAGTCTTGAATAAATCCTTTACAACTAAATAAAGTTAATTTGTATTTGAGTATTAATGCAATTTTACAATTAGTCTAGTTGCTGTTATGCTACTGTCATACTTTTTGCCCAAGACTACATGTTAGCCGTGTTAGTTGCTGTGCTAACTGGTCAAAAACATATTAAGCAAGATAATAAAATAAAGACAACAAATTATAATGTGTCTTTTCCTGATTATGAGCAACAGTTTTACGTTGGTGAGACTGTCACACTCCATGAAAAGATGAAAACTAGCTCACATTTTTTATTTTATTTTTTGCATGGTGTTTGGGGACTGCTGTTTCTCAACCTTTATTGAGCCAAGGCAATAAAAATGTTTTGGTGACATGAATTTAACTTGTGCATTGAGAGACAACTTGCCAACACCATAGCTGCTATTTGAAATATTGAATAAAATGTTTTGGCAATTAAAAGGACGGCATACACAAAATCAAACACAAAATAACATAATATTCAAAATATAACTTGGTCATCAAAAAGGGAGGGACCACAGAAAACAACAGCAATGCAGTACAAACGTTTCAAAAAGAGCCTTTTAATGGCTTTTCTGTTTATTAAAGTGGAGAACACAGCAAGAGCATGCAACATTTCTTAACGCACTGACTGACACTAACTATATCACAGGGACCCTAGATGTTATTTGCAAGTCACTGATAATTCTGATAAAGTATTTATAAATGTCTGAAAATAACAAAAAAACGGAGAGTCGTGTAACATAAAAACAGTTGTATTGCGATAATGACTGGGAATTAAACAGGCAATCATTCAGGTACAGTACATGTATTGAAATAGATCTTTCCCAACTTTAAATTAAATCCAAAGTTACAACATGACTGTGGGATTCATGAATATGGAATATACGACGATTCATCAAAATCAGTTAGCTGCTGGACAGGTTTAAACGTTGTGCATTTTGTACAAGGTCATCAAGTTCAGTCTTTTGACTTGCATTAATTAAGGAGCGATGCGACACATTCAATATGGCGGGCGCGCTTGCGTATTCCAGTTATGGAGGGGTAGCGTGCGATGCTATACTTCTTATACGCAGAATAGTGACATCTAGTGGTAGAACGGAAGAGGAGCACTTCCCGTCAAGAAACGCGCTAAAACGCTATTCCGGTTAACAGAAGGAGGGCAGCAGCATGGCATCCAGTAGCGACATGGCTAATGTTAATGGCCGAGAGAACGGGGAGCCGGTAGTTAAGCGGCAACGAGAAAACCTCACGCCGGAGTTTCCGCTCCGTTCCCCGAAGGAGCCTGCGAACAAAGTGACCGTGGTGCTCGGAGCTCAATGGGGGGACGAGGGCAAAGGAAAAGTTGTGGACTTGCTCGCAATGGATGCTGATATTGTGTGCAGGTGTCAGGTACCAACTACGCTCTTAACTCAACATTGCAATTCGTACACTAACCAAATATGACATTGGCACGTCTTTCGACCTCTAATTAATACGGTAGATTGGTAGAGGCCAGGGAAAGTCGTTTCAGATAAGCAGTGGTTAAATATTCTGGACCTCGTTCAGACGTCCCGGATGTGGGCAAGCTACGTTGCTGCTAGCCTTGTTCAAGGGTAGAATTGAGCCGCCATGCTTGAGTAAAACGTGTTATACACAGTGCTTATCTTTCCAAAAGGTGTCTATTAGTCATGCTGTACAAAGTGTTTCGGCCCGATACGGGTTATGTGAAATGAAATGATGTAACGCTGTCTGCTATCTCTCCGTTGCCAGTTGCGTGGGATGTGGCGTTTACGTACCCTCCGAGATCGGATCTCTAAATAAAATATTTGTTTTTTTCTACAGGGTGGCAACAATGCAGGTCACACAGTGGTCGTGGACTCCGTGGAGTACGACTTTCACCTGCTTCCCAGTGGTGTCCTCAACAAGAAGGCCACCTCCTTTATAGGTATTAGTCCTCTAATACATTGTGGCTTACTTTAATTTAAGATAAACACGGTACAATTTTTTTTTTTTTTAATAAATACAAAAATCCCATGGCTGTCATTGAAATCTAGCACACCCCAATTTAAGATGTGTTGCTGTTATTTTGGCCTATTAGCCATCAATGTTCATTTTCAGTATTTTTAATAGCAATATGACTTTTACTGGAGGTATGAATGAACTGTTTTGTATCATAAAAACTAACAAAGGTTCTGCTTCCTTGCTGCTGTTGAGGTGAGATGATAGCTATTTAATAAATCATTCTCCTCACAGTTAAAGTTCTGGGTTCAAATCTCAGCTCAGGCCCTCCTGTGTGTGTTTTGTCTCTGTGTTCTCCAGCTTCCTTCCACATTCCAAAAAGTATGCATGTTAGCTTAAGTGAGCACTCCGAATTGCACTGCACCGCACCCGTGACCCTAATGAGGGCAAGTGTTATATTGAACGCTGTAATAACAGATTTTTTTGGGTGATATAAACAAATGAGACCAGGATAAATGTATATATAAAAATAAAAAAATAAATCAACATTAATGTGAATTATAGCTTGCAAATCTTCATTGGGGCAAAAAACATTTTAAAGGGAAATCAAGACATGGTTTCATAAATATGCATATCTATCTTATACTGTACTGTGTTACAGAACCTTTGGCCTTTTTTTTTGTTTGTTTCAAACCTTGGCTTTTCATTGGACTAATATGACAGAAAAAAGGTTCTTTATTTTTTGGGGGGGCGGGGGGGTTAAACGGGAAACTTGACAGTGAGTCACAATGCGTTATGCAAAAAGGATAAAATCACAGAAATACATCTGTATTTCTTATAAAAGTAATGGTGTCGTTTTTCAAAATTCCATTTTCTGTTGCAGGCAATGGGGTTGTCGTACACCTCCCAGGGCTGTTTGCAGAGGCACAATCTAACCTGAAGAAAGGCAAAGGTAGTACAAAAGCCAATTGCGTAAATATGGATCTGTCAAATTGTCACATTCAATAAAAAAAATTATTTTATTTTTTCATGTAGGATTACAAGGATGGGAAGAGAGACTGAAGATTTCTGATCGCGCACACATTGGTGAGTATAAATTTCATGTGTAGTCTTGTTAAATGTGAAAGTGTCTTATTGAGGGTCCCTCGGTCCACCTCTAGTGTTCAACTTCCATCAGGCTGTCGATGGCATTCAGGAGCAGCAGCGGCAGCAACAAGAAGGGAAAAAGTAATTTTGCTCATTATTTGAAGTACTGACGCCTGAGTGCGTATCATGTCTGCTGGAGGGAATACTTTCTAAATTGACTTTGTTTAATGAACTGTTGCGTGTTTGTCTTTGCTGCAGTTTGGGAACAACCAAAAAGGGAATAGGACCCGCCTACTCCTCCAAAGCTGCGCGGAACGGCCTGCGTGTCTGTGACCTTGTCTCGGATTTCAAAGTCTTTGAAGACAAGTGAGTTCACTTCTAAAGCAGGGTATATGCATACTGATGTTTCAAATCTTAATTTTTTCAAAGACCCCACACATCACGAGGGGAAAAAAATCGGAACCTGTTTTAGTTCTTACTACTCTGGAGTGCTAGTAGAAGCTAGGATAAATGTTGGCTCGTCTGGTACCTTATTTGCTCTTGCACATTCTGGAGCTGGCAAAACTACTCACTTTGTAATGAAGTACAAGAACAGATATTTGTGTAAATAAATATTCTGACAAATTAAGTGCACTGAACCAACTCATTTAAAGTACAAACTCTGACATGACAAGTTAGCAATAAAAATTGAACGCAAAATGATGAATGGTGCAAGATTATTTCTGACAGGATAAATCATGACTGAACTGGCGTCTTGCATGAGCAAAACAAAGCAACAATACCTAATACCTGAAAATACACATTACTGATATATATATATTTTTTTAAGATTAAAAAAAAAAAACGTAATTTTTTTGCACCAGCATCTGGTGGTTTGTAGGCTGGCACACGATACAACACATTCACAATGAATCATCCATAATTTGCTTTGTAAAATGGCTGCCAGTCCATGGATGAATTTTTCCCTGCATGAATATGAATGAACACATTATTTAAATAGATTTTTTCTTTGTTTATTTTTTTAATTTTTTATTTTTTTTAGGTTCCGCATGTTAGCAGAGCATTTCCTGGCAATGTATCCAAACCTGAATGTGGACATTGAAGGTGAACTAGAGCAGTTAAAGGTGAGAGGTGACGGAATCACACACACACAGACAGGGCTTAATTAAAGTGTTGAACTGTG
Organism: Vanacampus margaritifer; assembly: GCF_051991255.1. NCBI lineage: Eukaryota > Metazoa > Chordata > Actinopteri > Syngnathiformes > Syngnathidae > Vanacampus > Vanacampus margaritifer. The sequence continues at coordinate 6,038,149 of NC_135447.1, read as the reverse complement.
CCTTTGGTAAACTCAGACTTCAGTTACATCCTTTATTTATACTTAACAATGTATATTACTGCTGTTGATTGGTGATTCCAATCGCATCCTATTTATGTTTCCACACAATGTGGTTGGTTGTTGATTTTTGTCACTCTCTTCAGGGATATGCAGAGCGACTGCGCCCTCTAGTGACAGACGGCGTTTACTTCATGCACAAAGCTCTTACTGGCCCCAGTAAGAAAATCCTGGTGGAGGGGGCAAACGCCGCACTGCTGGATATTGACTTTGGTGAGTGCCAAGAGGATTGGAGATTTAATCGTGCTGACTGATAGATGTTTTTGGCTCCGTAATCTAAATAGACATCTCTCCACTCAGGCACATATCCCTTTGTGACGTCGTCTAACTGCACCGTCGGAGGAGTGTGCACCGGGCTCGGTGTGCCGCCGTCGCACGTTGGAAGGGTGTACGGCGTCGTCAAAGCCTACACCACTCGGGTGGGCGTCGGTGCGTTCCCGACAGAACAGGATAACGTGAGTCATGATGCTTTTAGGGACTTAAAAAAAAAAAAAAAATCTGTGGCAACCCTGTATTAGGCTGTATACAATACAGAGCTATTTTCCTTTCTTAATTAAAAAATGAAATTGAATTAGAGCCCGACCATAAAACAAAGTCAACTCCCAAGTCAATGTTATCGCTGTGTCCTCTAAACTTATCGTTAATTGTCATGATGAAGTTCTTCAATGCATTTGATCCGACAGGAGACGGGGGCTCTTTTACAATCGCGAGGTCACGAGGTTGGCGTGACAACAGGCAGAAAGCGACGCTGCGGCTGGCTGGACTTGATATTGGTCCGATATGCTCACATGGTCAACGGCTTCTCGGCGTAAGCGGGCGTCGTTGCTTTGAAATGTTTCCTGTTCGCTGTCACAACTGAATTTTAAAGCTTTGTATTTGCAGCATCGCCCTGACCAAATTGGACATTCTGGACACCCTGCCGGAGATCAAAGTGGGAGTGGCCTATAATGTTGATGGGGAACCTCTGCCAAGTTTCCCAGGTAAGTGACGGGGCCCTCATGTTGTTGTCTGGACGATTATGTAAAAGTAATCACGAATGTTTGGATTGATATTGAAGCCAAGAGTAATAAACAGGATTATTCATTGATTTTAAAACTTCTATTATATTCAACTAAACTTTAAATACAACTTGAAAGAATAACCAGAAAATAAATTACTAACAAAGTAAAAATAATAATATATTAAAATGATAGTAATTGGAAGCAGTAAATAAAAATAAATACCTGCTATGTACCCGTTGGCCTCTTAGGGGCAGTATGGTGCCGTGCATGCATGGAGATAGACATTAAGAGATAAAGAGTAGAAGAAAAAAGTCGCAATTGAACTTAATTACTATAACTAAATCTCCACAGATTGTCTTCTAGTTTTTTTTATATTACCAGTCTGAATGTTTATCTACAGCATTCATTTGTGAGTATTCGTTATTTGAAGGAACATTTTCCCAGAATTCAATGCTAAGTTTTTATTAGCCTGTCAATGGGGTTTTAAATTAACTATAGTATTAGCGCTGGTGATATTTCTAAAATGATGTCTTGCTAATTTGGCAAATTTTCTGTTAGCCTGCCAGTAGCGTTTTACATTGCGTGCTAGCATTAGCACTGGCGGTACTTCTAAAATGTAAAGTATGCCTTGTATTTAAATACACAATTTTTTTTCAACGCTAAGTTTTTATTAGCCTGTCAATGGGGTTTTAAATTAACTATAGTATTAGCGCTGGTGATATTTCTAAAATGATGTCTTGCTAATTTGGCTAATTTTCTGCTAGCCTGCCAGTAGCGTTTTACATTGCGTGCTAGCATTAGCACTGGCGGTACTTCTAAAATGTAAAGTAAGCCTTTTATTTAAATACACAATTTGAATTTAGTTTGACAGTAAACTCCAACTGCCTGCCTTTTATAAACGTGGATGGTTTTTGGTGTCATGGTGTGCAGCAAACATGGACGTTCTGACGCGCGTCACCGTGGAGTACAAGACCTTCCCCGGTTGGTGCCGCAGCACCGAGGCGGCTCGCAGCTTATCCGAGCTGCCGACGGAGGCGCAAAACTACATTTGTTTCATTGAAAACTTCCTGCAAGTGCCAGGTTAGTAAAAAAAATCTCATTCTGTATCGGCCAAGGAGAGCCACGGGCGCTGGTGCACTCTCAAACCGTTTAGCGGCCAAACGCACAAATACAAAGTGACCTTTCGTTCCCTGTCGTTTCAGTGAAGTGGGTCGGAGTGGGCAAGTCCAGGGAGAGCATGATCAAACTGTACTGATCAGGAGGCGCAGCTGCCGTCTTCCACACTTTGCGGCCAAGACGACGTCACTTTGCCATCATTAGATGTAAACGTCATCGTAACGGAAGTATTTCACCAGCAATGATCAAGTGAAATGTTTCTGCCTCAGTCATCAAGAACCCTTCACAGGTCAACTTGTATTTTCCAGCTGATGTTTTCTGTGTTTTTCGGGTGTCAACTTTTAAATTTGGGTGTTTTACTGTTATGCTCCTTTCTTTCCACAGTGATGAACACTTTTTTTCTTTTCTTTTTTAAAGCTTTGTTTCACATTTACTAGGTTGTTAAAGAGTATATAAGCCTTTTTAACGTGACATTATAGAGTAACAATGCCAACATGCAAAAACTTTGAGAATCTTTTCTTGAACTATTTTAAATACATTTAAATGGTTTGTAACTGTGATTGTTAGTGGATATTGTGCTCATGCTTAGTACAGTAAAAAAAAAAAAAAGCTTATAAATTTCATTAAAAAAAAGAAGCTTTTTTCACGCCACAATTTTGACCAAAAAAAGATGTAAATGTAAACAAAGACTTATAATTGATCTCAATACGTTTCCTATGGCGTCATATTCCCTGTGTTCATGCAAAAGATGTGGCTTACTATTGCCAATAAATGGAAACGTGAACATTTGAAAGTTTCGCTCTTGATTTGAGTTCTATAAAGCTACTTACAGTAAATGAATTATCCTCATCATTCCTCTTCTATATTGCTTACAAGAAGTCTGTAGAATTATTCACCCTTCCAGTATTTTTCTCCCCTTAAACTCTCATGTTGACGTCCTCTGTGTAAAAGCTTTTTGGTGGCCGGAGGAATTGGATTAAACCGTAAAGTGGTTTTCTCTGGAGATCGATGCCGAGGTGTAATGTCGACCAGTCTTTCTAATGCAACCAAGGCCCTACACACACACACACACACACACACACACACACACACACAAATGCCTATTTTGCACACTTAATAGTCTTGCAATAAATATTAGCAATATGTCAAACGTGCGCTTCAGTTTCTTAATTATAGAGTGACTCATATTTAAACTATCAATAGAATAATATAAGCCTATTTTGTTTATCTTTAAAATGTAAAGGGGAGACTACTTAATTTCAGAAGTTTTTTGTTGGCGCAGAGAAAAGCTAACCTTTAAAAAAAAATAAAATTATTAATCCCAAAATTAGTATCCAGTTTTGTAAGTCAATACTACAGGAAAATGGTCTCTTCATGCTTTTTTCTTTCTTTCTTAGTGCACCTTCACTTAAATCGGCAAAGATGCAGACGTTTGCTAACCAATCCATTTTCAGCCTCAAGAAGTCTGCATCATCAAAAATGATGGAAAGGAGAGCGTACAGTTGATGTCTTAATTGAAAATAAAGTGCTCATAATTGCATGCTCGTCAGGGCCTCCCTCCCACTGCCTCTTATTTACCACCATCTTCCTTAGTAAATGTCATGCTTCAACTAACAATTTGAGTTGTTTTAAAAAAGAAAAAAAAGAAAATCCTGTTTAGCTTCTTTCACAGGTGTTTGAGCATCATTTCCCTTCACTGGATGGATTTTAAGCACGAGTGGAGCCGAAGCTAAAACATTGACAAGTAAGGATTTTTTTTTTGCAATTCTTTAATGTGTTCTAATGCAAAATATTAAGAATTTATGACTGCCAAAAGGGATCTTTATAAAACAGTTTATAAGATCTTGCTGTTTTTTCCTGCAGTATTTCTACTAATGTAATTTTCTATTTCAATCAAGCCGTTTCACTGCATATGGACTGTGTTCAGTCTTTGTGAGAAGATGTAGAGACAGACAGTCACTCAAATGCAGACTGAACTCAGGGTAGATAAATGTATTTGTCTTGCACTTGATCTGTTGAGTGCATAAAATAAATCCAATTTAAACAAAGTACTGTGCCAGGATGGACTTCATCATAAATAACATTTTACAACCGCAGTGCTGTACTCGAAAACATTTGCAGACCTAGTTTTTGCGTTCTGTCTTTATGTACAATATGTTATCACATTTATGAGCTTTTATCGCCAATTCATTTTCACAATAAGAGCGATACTCACCGGGCGCAACATTGACATCCTAAATACAATTTTGCTTTTACAAGTGAACGTAAACCCTCACTTTGGTTTAACACCGCCTGAGAGGTTTTCAAATGACGATATGACGTGGTTCTCGTTTACAAAATATTTAATCTAATTTAAATAATTTAATTAATTGCTGTAATGAATACTATTAAACATATCGATTTTATATTTAGCTTTATTTTTGTAATAGAATTTAAAAAAATAAGCTTTTTTTTAATTGTATTTAATTTTTTATTTTTTTGTCGTTCCTCACTCTGCGCTGGCACCGGAGATAATATTTACGGACACCTATTCTTGACACGGAGATGAATTAATTGTGGTCACAATCTAGATAAAATGCTCGTGTGGCCACAAAGTAGCTATAATGTACACGCAAAATACAAATTTGTGGTCATGAAGTAGCTGTGGCGCTGCACTGGACAGCTGGGCAACAAATCAAGTGCTCCTTTTCTAGAAACGAGAAGGTGGAGGTAGAAGCTGAGGCTCAGGACGATGGACAGAGCTAGATATGATTTGATTTTAGGCATTTTGAAAGGACATTTCGAATGTCAGTTTCTGTTGATGGGTGTGCACCATTTGCTTACAGAATTCCAAGTTGTTCATGGGAATGATTGGATGTGGAATGAAACCCACAAATGTGTATTTTGTGCATACATGATGACATATTGGAACCAAGGGACTATGTTGAAGTCAGTTGAGGGGTTTCGTTTTGGCAAAAATATTGATTAGCTCCCATGTTATGGCATACTTACACGTGTTTGTTGTTGGCTTTTAAAAGTTAATTTGGTTTAATTAAAGACTTTTTACGCTTCAGTGGGAAAATTGTCCACGGTCATCACAATCTTACGTGCAAGCTTCTTTTGTCTGAAATGAGAAAATATATCGCTTTTCTAGTATTAGATTTGATTACCTTACCTTGCATGCTAATAAACAAGGGTCTCGAAAAAGGCCGTCCCAGGCGTCCTCATTAATAGCCTACTGGTTGTTAACCACATAGTAGTGTATGAGTCCATTTTGTTCTCCAATGTACAATATTTTTTGATGTACCTTATAAGTTCATAGTTGAACTCCTAAGTACAAATAAGTACTATTTATTAGGGGTGTTAGAAAAAATAGATTTGGCGATATTAAAGCGCGCAATTCTCGAATCAAATTCGATTTGCGGCCAAATCCATTTTTTAAACATCAATTTTTTAATGGGAATATTCAACAAAACGTCTTACTTAGCACAGGGCGGCCATTTTACTACTCCTATCTCGCGAGCGGACTACGGTATAAACTGTACGTATACATACAGATTAGACATATACAGCTTTTGTTTAGCAAAGTGCTGTCTCAAATGTTCTCCAGTTTCGATACAGTAAATGTATGGATCATATGCCGAGAAACGTTTCTTTTAGGGGTGTGCCAAAAAATCGATTCTCGCGATTCTCATTTAGTACGATTCAAAATCGATTTTAAATGCCCCCGAATCGATTTTATTTAAATTATTTTATACTGTCTAACCTTTGTGTGTTTCTTTATTGGGAGCGCTGTTCATGTTGTACCCGATTTGGCCACTTAGGGGCAATGTGGTTCCACGCGGTCTGATACACTGTAGCAACATTAGAGAGTAGAAGGAAAAAGTCACGATTAAGTTATTCCAATAAAAGTTTTTTTTTTTTGCAGCGTGGAGCCGTTCTTTTGAGTGATAAAAGTACCGCCAAGGAGAGCACTAATTAGCATTAGCGAGTCCGACTGGAGTAGATCATTACGATTGCTTGAACATCTATAAATTGAAGCAAAAATCAGTCAATCAAATCCTTTTGAATCAAAAATCGCTCTTAATTGAAAATCGATTCCCAATCCAATCGCACGCCCAAAAATCGGAATCGAATCGTGAGATATTTAAACATTCCCACCCCTAGTTTCTTGGGTGCAGTAATATGGCGCCCTCGCTGCTTCAAAAGTGTTGGCCTATCCAGTAATATATACAGATCAGTGCTCAGTACGAACACCTTTGTTCTTGAATAGAAATAAACAGATGGAAGAGCTACTTAAGTGATATCTGCCATCTGGTGGTGAATGATGATACTACAATTCAAAACGAATCAGATGTATGGGAAGCACTTTCATAATGTTGCCCATCCCGAGGCAAATACGTGTTGTAAAAAATTGGATTTGTCTACAATTGATACAAATTGTCAGTATCCCATTACTGTCCGCTATTAACACAATCGCACGACTACAGCGCTTCTGTCAAGCAGTACTTGAGGCTATTGAGACGGAGGGGCTGAGTTTGCTCCCCAGTCGGCGCGGATCAGACCTCAATGAATCTCTGCATCGATCCCACGCGCAAATACTGCAATGACGTCCTATTTCGACATGACCTCACACAGGAACACGTGTGGCGCTTTTCCCCCTCTCTTACTCTCTCATCACCCTCATAATGTCAGCTTGATTGAGTATTTTCTCCTCCCTTGTGCGTTCAGCAACAGCCTGCCTCCTCTCACGCGCATTCACACGCACACACACACACACACACACACACACACACACACACGCACGCACGCGCGCTCACGCTGTCTGCGCAAGCACCCACCCCATATGTGCCCGCCTCAACTCTTCACTTCATTGCTGCATGAGGCGACTGCAACCATGGCTTATTATTCTACATTTTGAAGGTAGGTGCACGTGAAGCAGTGGACCGAGCACATTTCGGACCCCCTCCCTCAAGTGTTAAGAGGGGATTATTACAGCCATGGCTCGCATGCAGCTGCATCAGCAACATCTGCAGTGCTATTGGCACACAATACGAGCCTCATTGTCATTTCCTTTGTCGGGTGGTGTTTAATGTTATTGCATCACTGGATGTATTCACATATTTGTTGCTGTCAAAACATTTTTTTGATGTTCCTGCCATTTGCAAGAATGTTATGCTAGAATCACACCGATGACGTGTCATAAAGCTCTGTGGCAGTGTGAGTAGTGTGATAACTTTTTTTTTGCTGTAATTTGTTTATTTTCCATTTATTGTATTGATGCTAACAGGCTAAGAGAGCTAGCGACAGGCTAAGGAGTGTCTGTCTTCAAAGATGTTCAGGATATGATTATTATTATTATTCTTTTAGACACAAAATATTATCATGGTTCAAGGTTCACAACAAAAGACGACGGTGCATTTTTATTGGTTTTACTTAATTTTATTAACTCCAGCTAAAGTCTGTTGATCTCTTTATTATGCAATGCACATTCAAATGGCGATGACAAAAGAAATTCAAGAGGAAGTCAATTCAAAAAATGTTCTTGACAATATGTTCTTTGCAGCCCCCCTAGTCTTAACACTGCATTCTGATTAATATTGTGTTCATGGAATTTGAATTAAGCAGCAACATCCGCCTGTTTTTATCCATCTCTGGAGGCGGCCATTTTGTCACTTGCTGCTGTCGATTGTAAATGACATCACAGTGGCTCGGATAACAAAAAAAAAAAATCACAACTCGACTTCAGAAAACAGGTAAGTCGTGGTTGGTCAATAAGCTGAAGCTGAGCCATGATCGGTTGTTACCTGCCAACTCGGCAACTTTTCTTGTTGTTGTCAAAAGCGACTAGCAACAAATCTAGTGACTGTTTCAAAAGCAAAATAAAAAACAAAAACAAAAGAAAGTTGATTTGAAATTCCAAACATATTTATGGTGTTTTACTTACTTTGTGTCACTCTCATGACATTATTCCTCTCTCCTACAGTGTCCATTACAAATACATGCAAATTGCCAATTATGCAAATTAGGTGATGATGTCGTTTAGCGATTCCTAGTGACTTTTAGGACAGCCAATTGCTACTTTCCTTACTGGGGAGTTGGCTACATTGCCTGAGCCACTGTGATGTCATCTTCAGTCAACATCAAGTGACAAAATGGCCGCCCTTGGAGATGGATAAAAACGAGTCGATTTTGTTGCTATATGAATTGCAATATTAACTCATTGATTGGTAAAAAATTACCTAGAAAGAAAAAAAAATGTACATCGAGAAGAGATAAAATGTATGATTAATCGGGAGTTAACTATTGCAGTCATGCGATTAATTACAATAAAAAAAATTGCATCGCCTGATGCGATTAAAAAAAAGATTATTAAAAATTAGGAGCGTCAGGCGATTACATTTTTTTTAAATCGTAATTAATTGCATGACTTCATGAGTTAACTCACGATTAATCACAAATTTTATATCTGTTCTAAAAGTACAATTAAAAAATTGTAGGTTTCCATACTCTTGTTTACAAAAGGGTAAGGAAATGTTAAACTAATAGAAATAGATCAAATGAATATTTGACGTCTATAGCCGTCAATGGCAGTGAATGAGTTAATAATCAGAACGCTGTGTTCTGGCTAGTGGGGCCACATTGAACATATTATTGAAAAGAAAATATTTGGGTTGACTTCCCCCCCCATAAGACTTTGTATTGACAGTGTTAGTAGTTAACAATAGGCTTTAAAAAAATATATTTTATTAGTTTGCAGTAATTTGGAACTCAACTAGTGTAATATTCTTTCACTTGGGGCGGTACAGTGGATGAGTGCTTTATTTGAACGTTTTCTCCAATGTACAATGATTAAACATGCTATTATATCATTGCCTTTCGGACTGTGCAAATTAAAATGGAGCATTATTTTCTCTCAAAGGTCGGTATTTTTAATGCATTCAAAATGGGAGTCGCTCTCATTCAAAATCCCTTTTGTCTGTGCGTAGTGTCCCTTCCAACCGAGTGTGATGTGGATGGGCTCCCCAGTGGTTACGGATCGAGGGAATCCATCCTTAGGCCTGGTGAAAAGAAAGACTGGAAAAGGAGAAGGCGTGGTCGCAAGAACAGGTTTGAATAAGCTACAACATTCTCTGTTTGCTATCGATCACATCTGGTTGCTCATTTGAGCAGCACGTCAGACGTTTGATGGATGATTTTGCATCTTTTTTTGCCGATCTTTCAGCTGCAGCAGCTGGGATCCGGGACACAACAACACAGACCCCGGCAGAGGAAAACCGGCGCCCACCTTTGAAGTGACTGGAAGCGCAGCCATGCGCTGCTCCACTCTGCTCGCCATCCTCACAGGGGTGCTGCTCTATTTGGTGCTGGGTGCTGTTGTGTTCCGGGCTTTGGAGGCGCCGCTAGAGAAAGGCAAGCATCGGCAGCTGCAGGGGGCGTGTCAGGAATTCCTCATCAACTTCACCTGTGTTGGCCCTGAGAACCTGCAAGCTCTCATTGAGGTAGTGCAGATATTCTCACACTATATTTTCTTATACGTATTGCTGGAAATGTAATCCTTTATTGGACTTGAAACTATATTTTGGTCTTTTAACTCATTCGCTGCCATTGACGGCTATTGACGTCAAAAATTCATATGAACTATTTCTATTCGTTTTTTCCACTTTTGTTGACAAGAGTATGAAAACCTAGAATTTTTTTTTTGTACATTTAGTACAGACATAAAATGTGATTAGTCATGAGTTAACTATTGAAGTCATGCGATTAATTACAATTAAAAAAAATTAATCGTCTGGCGCCTCAAATTTTTTAAATATTTTCTTTTTTGTTTAATTACTTATTTAAATTCAAGATTAATCACAAATTTTATATCTGTTCTAAATGTACAATACATTTTTTCCCTAGGTTTTCATATGGCTATTGACGTCAAAAATTCATATGAACTATTTCTATTAGTTTGACTTTTTTTTCCACTTTTGTTGACAAGAGTATGAAAACCTAGAAAAAAAAATATCGTACATTTAGAACAGACATGAAATGTGATTAGTCATGAGTTAACTATTGAAGTCATGCGATTAATTACAATTTAAAAAAATTAATCGTCTGGCGCCTCAATTTTTTTAAATAATATTTTCTTTTTTGTTTAATTACTAATTTAAATTCAAGATTAATCACAAATTTTATATCTGTTCTAAATGTACAATACATTTTTTCCCTAGGTTCTCATACGGCTATTGACGTCAAAAATTCATATGAACTATTTCTATTCGTTTTTTCCACTTTTGTTGACAAGAGTATGAAAACCTAGATTTTTTTTTTGTACATTTAGAACAGACATTAAATGTGATTAGTCATGAGTTAACTATTGAAGTCATGCGATTAATTACAATAAAAAAAAATTAATCGTCTGGCGCCTCAAATTTTTTAAATATTTTCTTTTTTGTTTAATTACTTATTTAAATTCAAGATTAATCACAAATTTTATATCTGTTCTAAATGTACAATACATTTTTTCCCTAGGTTTTCATATGGCTATTGACGTCAAAAATTCATATGAACTATTTCTATTAGTTTCAACTTTTGTTGACAAGAGTATGAAAACCTAGAAAAAAAATTATTGTAAATTTAGAACAGACATAAAATGTGATTAGTCATGAGTTAACTATTGAAGTCATGCGATTAATTATTATTAAAATCTGTTCTAAATGTACAATACATTTTTTCCCTAGGTTTTTTTTCCCTAGGTTTTCATACTTTTGCCAACAAAAGTGGGAAAAAAATTGAAACTAATAGAAAGAGTTCAAATATTTTTTTTTACATCTATAGCCTTCAATGGCAGTGAATGAGTTAAAAGACCAAAATAATAAATATGGTATTCTGGCTAATAATGCGTTGGTTAGTTAGTTAATATCAGAAGGCGGCCATTTTGCCACTTGTTGTCAACTAAAAGTGACAACACAGTCTCAGGTAACAACCAATCACAGCGCATTAAGCAACTGTGATGTCATCTTCAGTCGACAGCAAGTGACAAAATGGCCACCCCCTGAGATGGATAAAAACGGCTGCATTTTCCTTCATAACTCACATTCCACGAATGTAATGTTAATTAATCTTTCATCTTCATGTAGGTTTTCCAAATGGATAACAAAGAAGTCGACTATCCCTCCAACCGACCAAAAATAAACATAAGATTGACAACTTATTCATAAAATATAATGACACACCCTAGAAGTTCTCGGTTGTGTTCAGCAATAGCAAAGTGACCGGAAGAAGTCCAAGTCAATGTGGCCACACCACATTGGTTTGTGGCATCATACATGTCCATTTACATACACACATAATGCAAAAGACATTCTAAGAAGGAAAATAGTACTGAGGAGAGAAAAGTGATGCAATCATTGGAATCTGTACTAAAAAAAAATATATATATATAATTACAGAATGTTTTTATTGGAATTCTACACCCTGACTTGCAAACTAAAGGCTGTGTTTTACACAAATGGACGCATGAGTGAACCAAGCAGCTGCTTAAAAAGTCATTCCTCAGTTCCTAACTTATAATATGTTATCAGGTATCAGCAAAGACTTTAATAGAGCCGTGAAATAATTTGCAATAGTTTATTCTATACTTACAGTACATAAGGAGGCAAACGAAGCAATAAAACAAACATGAATAAACTACAGTAGTTTTTCCCCCTTACAGCTTTTTTTTTTCTCTCTAAAAAAAATGTGAATTTGATATTGTACCGTTTTCAACTTTAAAAAAAAAAAAGATATGGCATTTAAAAGTACACATGGTAGTTTTGTTCACGGCAAAAGTTTGAGAACGCCTAAAGATAATATAACGGCAATTTTTTTAACATCATGTTTTTCAAAATGGCCTCCTGTGAAAAACTGCCGAGCCCATTAAGACGTGCAAACACACACTGTAATCATAAATGTGTCGTTCATTATGAGTAATGATGTTTGCCGAGTGAGAAATTCATCAACGTCATTTCTGGATTCAAACAAATCATTTGATCAGAGAATGTGATTATTTTGTCAGCAGCAGCTGCATTTACTCATAAAGATGCGGTCTTTTTTTTTTTTGTCAACAATTAATAGAAACGTGATTGTCTGTGATGGAATAATGTGTGGGGTTGTAATGTCCATTTTCCCACAATTCCATACCAGGAGGTGGCGGAGGCAATCGGCGCAGGTGTGGACCCGAGCAGTAACGCCACATTTGTCAGCCAGTGGAATCTGGCCAGTGCCTTTTTTTTCTCCGGGACAATCATTACGACTATTGGTGGGTGTGCTACTGCAAAGTCTCACATGGCAACATATAGATTTACAGTATTTTGATTTTACATATCCAGGTTTTGGAAACATCTCACCGAAGACAGAAGGCGGTCAACTGTTTTGTATTTTCTACGCCTTGGTTGGAATTCCGTTCTTTGGTATCCTTCTTGCTGGAGTTGGAGACCATCTGGGTACCGGGTTGAGGAAAACCGTTGCCAAAATCGAGAAACTCTTCCTGGTCAGAGGCCAAATGGAACTTCACTCACTACTTGGTGGTTGTTTTTTTTTGACCCGCTGCGCTCTGTTTTCAGAAATGGCGCATCAGTCAAACCATTGTGCGAGTGATTTCTGCCATCTTGTCCATCCTGTTGGGTTGCCTGCTGTTTGTTGCCGTGCCAATTCTGGTTTTCCAAAAGGTGGAAGGTTGGACCATGCTGGAGTCTGCGTATTTTGTCGTCATCACCTTGACAACGGTGGGGTTTGGGGACTATGTGGCAGGTAAACTACACTGGGACGTTCACATTTTGTGACACCTGTAAATAATCTGGTATTTCCTGATCTCAATCTGCATATTTTGAGTGACAGAATCTCAGTGAAGTTTCATGAACCACTTTTTTTTTTATTGTTCTTGATGGTGCTTTTGGTTTAAAGATGCAGTGGAAATTGAATCAATTAACATGAACCTTTATTCCAACTAGAGGAGTAAGTTTCATTTTCCCAACACTAGTTAACTCATTCACTGCCATCGACGGCTATAGACGTCAAAAATTCATTTGAACTATTTCTATTAGTTTAACTTTTTTTCCCCCACTTTTGTTAACAAGAGTATGATAACCTAAGAAAAAAAAATTGTACATTTAGAACAGATATAAAATTTGTGATTAATTGTCATACGATTAATTACAATTAAAAAATTTAATCACCTGACGCTCCTAATTTTTACATTTTTTTTTTAAATTGTTTATTATTATTTTATTATTTTTTATGATTAGTCATGAGTTAACTATTGAAATCATGCGATTAATTACAATTAAAAAATTTAATCACCTGACGCTCCTAATTTTTACAATTCTTTTTTTTTTAAATTGTTTATTATTATTTTATTATTTTTTATGATTAGTCATGAGTTAACTATTGAAGTCATGCGGTTAATTACAATTAAAAAAATTAATTGTCTGACCCCTCTAATTTTTTAATAATATTTTCTTTTTTGTTTAATTACTTAACTATTTAAACTCAAGATTGATCAAGATTTCTGTTCTAAATGTACAATACTTTTTTTTTCTAGGTTTCCATACTCTTGTTAACAAAAGTGGGGAAAAAAAGTTAAACTACTAGAATTAGTTAAAATGATTTTTTTGTCGTTTATAGGCGTCAATGGCAATAAATGAGTTAAATGGGAAGTCAACCCCAAAATTGTCTTTACAATAATGTGTTCTATGCAGCACCACTAGTCTAAATACGGTGTTAATAATAATATATCATCCCATTTTTATCGCTTTGCTCTGGCTCTCCCTCCCTCTCTCTCTCTCTCTCTCTCCCCCTCCCTCTCTCTCTCTCTTTGAGCTTATTGATCTGATGCTCATGGGCTGGTAAAGTTTTCACAAGTCAACTATAAATATGGATGCATTAATTTCACTTTGCTTCGAGAACGTTGATTTAACCAGTAAATGATTCGTGTTTTTTTTCCTAGTCTGAGATAAAGTATTGGTGTTTTCTGTCCTAAATTTGCATTCACGCTTCATGGAAGTCAAGGTTGAACGCGAGTGTTGACTTAATCCGCTGATACTCCTCTTAAAGGGGATTCAGGGCTGGAAGGCAGTGACCACTGGTACAAGCCTTTAGTGTGGTTCTGGATCTTGCTGGGTCTTGCCTACTTTGCATCCGTCCTGTCAATGATTGGAAACTGGCTTCGAGTTCTCTCTAAGAAGACCAGAGCTGAGGTTGTAATTCCTTCCTGTTGGTTTTAGCATTCTAGCGCTTTCCACCGTTGACGATTTTTACGCTCTTGTCGTAGATGGAGGAACTGCGAGCCCATGCCACTGACTGGACACAAAACATCCAGAATATGAAAATTGATGACCCCTTTAGACGACGCCGGCGAAGGCGGCGCCATCGTGGTCGCAGACACGGTCACGGTGATTCTGCTCCACCCGAGGGAGAAGATCAGAATGAGAGTGAAACTGATTCAGAATCCTACTCCTCCTATACATCCTCCAGTGAGTCCGAGACTGAATCTGAGACCACCCAGCCCGAGCAGGTGCCTGAAGAAAAGGAGGATCCCCTCTTTTCTCAACCTCTTGACTTTTTTGGGGAGAACCTAGCATACATCGATGAGTCATCTGATGCTCATAGCGGTAATTTACATTTAGATACTAAATTGGATTCCAAACCGCCAAATCCTAAACACCTCCAACCTCACAAAAGGAGGCGCCACAGGAGGCCTGTCCAACAGGAAAGCCCCGGAAGTGATCGAAAAAAACGATCTAGTCTTGACATGAAGGAGCACAATGGAACCCCAAATCCAGTTCCAAATATACCACTGAAGCCTAAAGTATAAAACAGATTTGAGACCATGTTGCTAGCACAAGAGAGGACATAACAATCCTAATGAAGGGATATATTAAAGCAAAAAGGGTGATCAAAACAATTTGTTTATATGTATTGCAAACTCACAGGCACATGAAAGTGAAGAGTTGCACAAGCTTTGGCTGCATGAAGTTTGCAGATGATGTTTTTTACTTTAGCACGAAAGCCTTAATGTTAAAATGATGCCTTTGCTTGCTTGAGTAATTGCTGCCCTCTGCTGGGCTGAGAGATGATTACGTTTCTGTAAATTTGTTTCTAATCATTATTTATGCCATCCGAAACAATGCAAAAAAATAAAAAATAAATCAGGAAAGACGAACCAAAAATCATAGCATACATGCTATTTTGGTGGTGCTGACCTCAGACATTTGCCTGCCAACACTGTTTAAGTGCTACTGTTGTACGTTCGTGGGATTGTTTACAACTTTTAAAATGACTACAAAAGAAAATATTTGTATTTTGACGGCCTTATGCACCAATGTTAATGCACTCTATTTACTGTACGTCCTTTCAGAATAAAATACAACCACTGTGTTTTTACACTGTTTACTGTGAAAACAAAGTTCATGATGACATTGCTGATTAATGTCATCTGGACTGCATGTACTGGCGGACTGTGACTATTTCTCACGTACTCTCCAAAATGCTCCAGAGATGACATGTCACAGCAGAGTTTCTTTTAAATTGTAGATACCTTGCTCATAACTTGATCATCAGCCAGCTGTCCCAATACTTTAGTCCACATTGTATATATACTTGGTGAGGACAAATTAAGGCCAAGCTGCAAGACTGGAATAGCGCACATACTGACAAGAACCACTCACGCATTGGCGGACTCAAAAGACTCGGAACAATGCAGTATCAATCACAATTCCCTTTAAATAATAATAATAATAATAATAAATAAATAAAAAAAAGTTGTGACAGACAGGCACTCAGAAATGAACAGACAATTCCAGAGGAGCTTGGCAAACAAGACTAGACGCTAAAGCCAAGAATAAATTGCTCAAACTTAAACGTGGCGGGGACAAGAGGGAGCACACGGACTAAATATACACAAGAAGTGCATGTGATGATGATTGCAGACAGGTGAAACACGGCCTGGAAAAGAATACAATCCGCTTGCCTGGAGATACACAATGACAGGAAGTGAGCTCGATCAATTGTGGGGTTATTTTGGAAAGTTTTGATAGAATGTTATGAATAGTTTAATTCGCCTCCATGCAAAACACAGTAAAGAAAACAAACACCTTTTTGTACAAATCAATTAATAACTTGTTTTTTTTTCTTAAACTCCAACAGAGAAGTACACAGCTTTAACAAATCATTATGTCATTATGTCGATTCCAGTTTCACACCCAAAACTAAAACACATCTTGGTTTTATGTTGGTCCTCACTTTATTCTGAATGCAAACCTTATCAAGGAGATCATTTCTTATTTTATTATAAATTATCATTGTGTCTGATGATATCCCAGTGTACAGCTACTCAACTCTTGAGTAGTCAACAATACCATGAATACTTTTGATGCATAAAATTTTACCCCACAAAAAAAAAAGACAGTACTTTTAAAGTTACAGTTTATACCAATGTAGCACTTTTCCTTAAAATTGCATGAAATTATTGGCAATTTTCTATTATTCTAATTGGTACATCCTGATCATAAAACACATCATAAATGCTTACCCATCTCTCCTGAAAATTATTTATTAATTTTTTTCCCAACTATCTATGCAACTGAGTGTAAATTACCCTAAATACAGGCGACAAATGCACATAAATGAATCTCATCTTCATTTGCTGCCATGTTGCTGAATAAGAAGTATGCAGATAGACCCCCCCCCCCCCCCCCCCGTTCCCTCCCTCCCTCCCTCTCTGAGCAAATGGGACAGTTTACTGTAGCATGTATAAAGATGACAGGCAGCCTTCTGGCATGGCGATCAGGAAGTCAGCAGGCTGTGATGATGTGCGCTGGCAGTGGGTGACCTTTTACTGGAGGACAAGCGCGCACGCGCACCCGCACCCGCACCAAATAAATGCCACGAACGCGAACGCTGCACACTCCCCGCTGCTGCCACCAGAGGGAGAATACTAACTCGTCTGTAGTCCACTTCTTCTGACCTGCAGTTAAAACGAAAATATGCTGTCGTGATGTGTATATGATTTTAAACAAATCCTCAGTTAAGCAGAGATGATCTACTGTCAATTCGCATCATATGTGGCTACTGCATTTTTAAATGAATAAACTGTTCAAATCGAGATCAACTCCAAATCTCTATGACATTGCAGTGTGGGTCATTACAGTGAAGTGACACGTTAGCTCATGTAAACGCATTCTAATCAGCAGCTAAACGTTTAATAATTGAAGAACACTGAGGCTTATCTTCTCGTGTTCTGGTTTACTTGTGTCGCCTACTGCAGTACCTTAAACCCAAAAAACACAATTTGTATAGCCTACTCTCATCAAATGTGTAACTGTGAGACGCATTAGCTGCTGCTATTATGACTCATTGATGCAGTAATGTGCTTTTCCTGTACAATGTCGTCTTGGTATTTATGTAGTCTATCAGCTGACACCTGTCTAAGGTCAGGACCTGCTGTAAGAGGCACCACACGGACCCCCAGCTGGCATTCACAGTAATTCAAAAGCATATTGTGACAGGATATATTGTGTAATGCAGTTAATGAAATCGTTACATTTTCAGTTAATTCTATAAAGCCAGTAGCAGGACCTGGTTTTGCAGGATTTAGAATGCACACTGCACCAGCACGATGCAGTCCCGCAGAATTGCAGTGTCTGCAGTAGAGACTCAATGACCTTGCTTCAAGGTCGCAATGACACCGCCGTCCGTTTTTCCCCTCTACGTGCGCGCGCTGCGACCATCCTGCACCCGCAGCCCATTTCACGCGTGACCACAACGAGGCGCACCTTTGACGCAACTGCTGGTCAGAGAGAGGGGGTTAGTTAGTAACACGCTAAAGGCTAAATGACATACAATATCCTGGATTGTCTTTTTCGAGATACGACTTTTTTGTTTGTTTTATTTTATTCATAAAATGGACAAAAGTGCCATTATCTGTTTCGGTTCTTGAGACAACATGTTTAAAAAATATACTTGTAATGCAAACTCTGTATTCTAATTTTTGTTAGTGACCGACTAGTTTCCATAAATGCTCTTAATCCAAGAAAAAGCGTGAGGTAGTCAGTCAGTTCAGAGTAGTGTGTCATAATCAGGAAGTACACATTTTTGCATATGTTGCTATACGGTGGTGGTTAATTAAAAGTTAAGAGAAATACGTACATATAAGGAAAACGAAGCTGAAAGTACCTCGCTGTCTTAAATGTATTTTTACTTCCTATAAAATTTCCTGCAGGAGTTGCCTGCCCTCGTTATGAAGTCGATGACGCTAGCGGATGATACGTACGTACGTACGTAACCGAGAACCGAGGCACGGGACAGGGTCTGACGTCACTGTGTTAGACCAAGTTAGTGAAAACAAAACATAATACCGGAAGTTGACGTTACATTCATCAAAATAAAAAGCCAACGCGTTGCAATTGTGTTTGCATGAATCGCTGGTTAATACAAATGTATGTACAATATAAATCAATATTTAAATATCACATTTCCAGGGTGGACGTTGCCAAGCTGAGGAAACCAAAAAGTTTTGCGACAAGCGTCCACAGGATTTTATTTTGAACTTGACATAACAGGATGCAGTATTTGCTTATTTTCAAGCGGACTGTGTCAAGACAGCTTCAGCTGTGGGAGTCGAAGGCGAGGATTTTAATACCAGTCTGGTACCGAGCAGGCGAAGAAGACCGTTTCGGCGGTAGATGACATCCAAAATTCCTCCGTCAAGTCACCGTCAGGTGTGACAAGCACGATATTGCTTCAACAGCGCCGCCAAACCGTTCAAAGAGACGGCGGACTTGCTCGTCCCAAAACCTGCCTGGACCCACAAATAAAACCCGGTTTCTGTTGTTCCTGGTAAGTATCGGAATAAACA
This sequence comes from Vanacampus margaritifer, assembly GCF_051991255.1. Taxonomy (NCBI): domain Eukaryota; kingdom Metazoa; phylum Chordata; class Actinopteri; order Syngnathiformes; family Syngnathidae; genus Vanacampus; species Vanacampus margaritifer. The sequence continues at coordinate 6,019,114 of NC_135447.1, read as the reverse complement.
GCGAGAATCGAAATACAGTATGTATTTGTGATTTTCGGTTAGTTATGCATGTGCTGTCATTTGTATTCCACGGTACAGTACCTTGATTTGTATGCACGCTGGGCAGAGTGAAGTTGGCGTGGTCACGTTATTGGGGGTAGGGGGCACTCGCCGCTGGGGAATTGATCATTTAGTTGTCTTTCCGTTTATAATTTACTGCCTGTGCACTAAAGCACAACTTGTAGACGTCATTAAAGGCCTTAAAGTTTTACAACCGAGCCCTAATGTCTTTGATGAAATATTTAAACAAAGATGTACTGTACGAGGACAAAATATGTATCCATTTGATTTAATTAAGATTGAGGTGCCTAAAAGATGCAGCGGGCCATGTACTGCATGCACTACCCGCTTCTCCAACAGACCACAGTTGAGGGTCCTACTTACAAGAAACGTTCCAAGTTAATGGACTTCCTGTCTCAACACACTGACCTCTGAATGTAACCAAGCCTGCTGGTCTAGGATTGACATCACTGATCTGAAGGCGTAATCCACTTTGGCAATTAACCTCTCACCGGTTCGAGATCAGTAGGCAAGGTCACCCCTGGGTGCAGTTCTTGGTGGCTGCACGGTGCACAGCATACATAAATCCAACAAACCTCTACATGACCTAAGTGCACTTATTTGATGCATAATCACAGACACTGACACTACACGCCAAGTCGATTTCAAAGTCTCACCTAGAGGATATTGTACTTTACACACAAAGCGTTAAACTATGTCAGCATTCTAAGTCTTCTTTCTGCACGTGAGATTTAAATAAATTAAATGACAGTATGTATGACAGTTTTTTTTTCACATTAGCACTACCAATTAAGTATGTTCTGTAATGATTGACAAAGCTATGCGTAAACTTCAGCTCCCAACTTAGTATGAGTGAAAGACAAGGTGTTGGCTTTACTGTCTGTCCTTGAAGCATTCCTGTGACTTTGACCTTTGGAGTATATCACGCAGCACGAGGGGGGGGCGGTTTGTTGAGTCTTGTCCATAAATCCGAATACATCCAGCATGTTCTCAATTTCAGGGATGAAATAGTGACATTCTTTTGTATTTACCAATGCTTTAGTTGCCTCCGGTCATAGCAGATTTTTTTTTTTTTTTTTTTTTTGTGTGTGACAGGATTCAAGTTGTGCATGTGTTATCTAAGAGGCTTGACTGACTGTACTTATGATTTCTGTCTAATGTTTTTTTTTTAACATTCAGTACAAACCTTCATTTGCTTTGCCAGGTGTCCTGATAGCAGCTGTCGACAACCTACAACAGACACTGGGGATCACATACTGTATATAGGCTTCCAATCCAGCAAAGAGGTAATGAATGCCCTTCCATATCTTAATAACATGTAATTCACTATATTTTGAAGTTGATAACACATTGTAGCAGATAAAGCGGGTGACTTATTACTCAGTCACAGTTGAGGGGTTCCTATTGTTGTTCCCATTGTTATGGCATATTGTGCTCTTTCGGGTTTGTTTGTTGGTAAATGATTGTGCCCGGTATTTGTTTTAGGTTGCCGTCTACATTGTTTGTGGTCCAAACACTTTCAGCCCCATATTTCTGTAGTATAAAGACACAGTCGTATGCTGCCCTGTGTTGTAATGAGGATATATTGCATAATTTTATATTTCATTGCAGGCTGGATAAGCCAGATTTCTTAACTAAAAATTGCATGTACATGCTCAGCAATTGTGGCAGTTGAAATGAATAACTCCTGGTTCATGTACTACAATCTATAATAGGAATCCCGGCTATCCGTAAAAATAAGTGTCAGCGTCAAAGCACATGCCGGACCACTCAATAAATGTTGAATAGTATTAGTATTACACTAAGCAATCTCTTGTACTGAAACATTCGCTTGCGTTGCCAGAAAATTATCTCAAAAATATAAAATTTGGCACAAAAATGCTACAGTATTGGCGGGGGGCATTCTTTGGGGGATAATTTGATGCAAATATGCCTCCCTAAGGGCTGTCGATTGCCCACTTAGTGCTTATGATCTCTCATGGAATCCATGACATCATTACATTTCTGTCCATAAAGTGCCATATTTTATTAAAAACAATTTTTGGGGGGAGGGCCACATACAAAAAACTAACACACACACAAAACATAAGGATGCAAGGGCTGCTTTGAAATTATTTGACTTTAATGTATTAAAAACACTGAAATTAATGAACCAAGCAATTTCTATTTTAGATTTAACTACTGTGTAACGAACGGCGTTGTGTAAAAGGTGAAAAGGCAAATAGTTTAGGATTTTCAAGATTTTGGCCTTTTGAGGTGTCCTCGGCCCGAAATCTCACTAAAACCAAATCCACCCTTGCAATGAACAGTGACCATATCCCATATTCAGAACCACAACAAGAAGAAACTGTAGTAAGCTGACCTTTTTTAAAACCGCGACCTGAGAATCCTTGATGCTCGTATATCAGACCTTGACATAGCAGAAAGTGAAAGAAACTATTTTTGCTTTTGAAATTGATTTTTATTCACCACATTATGAACCACATTACTGTCATTATTTTAGTTGAAATTCATTTGCACCTTTGCATATCTAGAAAAAAATACCAATTAATTAGTAGCAGTGGCACCTTTTTTTATTAGATTCACTGACTTCTCACATTGCCCACTGCTATGTTTATTTTTTAACAAGCTTTGCAGCCCATGTCAAATATCATTTTTAGTATATGCCGCGGGCTGCTGAAATTTGGATGGGGCCCGCAAATGGTCCCCTGGCCATAGTTTGGACACATTTGTTTTATGTGAATGCATTTTTATGGGAAATGTTTGACATGTTATCATTTATGAACTTAGCGTCCATGTAACATTTCCCTCAGCAAAACGATATTCAGTGATGTCTTCACGTTAGTTAATACAATTTTAATACAACGTAAAATTCAAGTCATTCGAAGTGATGTAAAAAAATATATATATATATATATATTTTTTTTTTATTACGTCGTGAATCATTTGGAAGTTAATTGCACATGTCGACCGTGATTATTATTGTATTTGTTTATTTTTAATTAATGCTGTATTCAGATTGCTGTAATAGTTCCAGGAAGTGTTTGTTGGTCAAACAGCTGTTTGGCAGGGAGAGGTAGCAGCTAGTAGTTTGGCACATAGCAACATTGGAGCTAGTAGCAGGCAGCCGGGGAAACTACTGGTTTTCACTCTTACCTGCACTAAATTACCACGCAGCCGGGAGACTTAAGTGCCACACTTGTCTCCCCGATCAGGTAAGATGAAGCCTAGTCTGGGTTAATGACCAAAATAAATCTCGAGCCAAGAGGATGTAGCTTTGTCACTGTGATTTAACCCTTAGCAACTGCTAGCTAGTTAGCTAAGGGAAGCTAACTTGCCCGTTTAAACGGTTCGCTAATGTAGTAGCCAATGCTAACATGTTGCTACATTCGATTGTAGTATCACTGACAAGTTAAAAGCGACGTGAGCCGATTTATATCGGGTCAATTACAGTTGGACGTGCTTGACGTCGACGGCTACATTTGATTCTAAATTTCTACGAAAGATGTTCGCCAACCAGATGTCGGCGTGTGTAGCGTTGCACATGATGGAGCATCGCAACAGATTGGACACATTTGGTTGTAATAATCAATTTCGGTGGGACACAGACATTTTTAAATATTTAGGTTTGCAGTGATCCTCACTTCTCGACTGCATTCACATGTCTTAAGGGGGCAAACTCCAACCAAAGTTGCAATAGCAAATGTGGCTTTATTGCTTGGGTGATAAATGTTCAACATACATGTTAGTTGTGAATGTTATCTGGAGCTTGTTGCGATTTAGCATCCAGCTAAGTCCATGTGATTTATGTGTGGTGATATGACACACCACCATCACAGCTGCATTTATCATTTTTATGAATGACTAGTTTTCTCTTTGGCTTATCACTAACTGTATAGACGTAATAAGCAACCCGACATGGGATAGTCGTGTCAGCAATGGGGTGCAAACGGTCCTAGATCATCCATCCATTTCCTGTATTTTGCTTGACAACAAGCAAGGTCAGTTCGTCCACAGAAGGCTCATCTCATCATCCTTGCATACTGCAATATAGTTTCAATTAAAATAGTGTTAAACACCATTTTATTCCAATGTCAAAACTTTGGTTGAACTATATCTAATACTTTTGGCAACATTATTGTCTTTCTTTGACATTGTAGTCTATTGAATACCGTGTTGCGGTTGCAAATATAACACAAATAGGAACCCACCTGCCTGCCCCAATAAGTATGTCCATCAGATTTTATTACATCCGCTGTCAGGCAGTTTTGTCCTTTGCCCAAGTCTCTGGAATTTGACCACCACTTTCAAAACTAATACAAGTTAGTACTCAAAATGATGTAACTTTCCACGTTTAGTAGACGTTGAAAGGATATAATTGTACGACACTATAATGAAAACAAAAATCAGCCCTTTATTGTGTTTGCTTTGTTCAATCTCTACTCATGGGCAATATAGTATTAACATACAATAATCAATTGGACCACATCAGGAAAATACTTACTCTTTTATATGGGCCAATCTATTTCATATTTCGTTTGGCAATATTTTAATGGTAGGTTTTGCTAAGGGATTGTCCTTTTGAACCTTATCACACACACAGTACGTACTTTACTTGCATAAGCATGTTTGCTGTCATTTAACTTTTTCCACCCATATATGATAGACAATGAGAGCGGGGCAAAGCGTTGTTGCTGCAGCGCTCTTACAGCCTTTACACATTATAACATTAGTTATGCGTCTGGAAAGTGAAGCGCGAGCCTGCTTTACGAGCCGCGTGACCTTCATCCAGTCACCTTGGCTATTTTAATTTACGGAGATGCCAGTGACAAAGACTTCACACTAGCCATACTTAAAGAAAGAGCCGTTTTAATAGGTGTGGAAGGTTTGGATTCTGCTGCAATGTGTTTATCCCATGGCTTAAAAATAATAGCTGGTCAAACGTACACAAACAACTCAGACTTTTCTGTGTCGCTGTTTATATTTTAGAGACAACTCTTGGTGAATTAATTGAGTAGTGATCGGTGTAGTTGGAGGGAGATAAGATAATCCTTTATTAGCCCCACAATGGGGAAATGTATAACAGTTTAATGTGGCTAGAGTAGCGCTCGGATATTGGCACGGTCCTGCCGCCCCTGTTGGGAAACATTTACACTTTGACCACAAAGGCTGCCGTCTTTATGATGATGAAAATGTCAAGTTAAAGTTAACCTATTGGACTGCAGCGTAATAACATTGATTTAATTGTGTCATCCTGTTTTGTTTTTTTATATCAATCCTAATTCAATTTTCGCTCTGCTATATATTTATTTTTATAGTGCAACCCACAAACAAGACACGTAAGGAGATTTGCAAGAGTGATGGGCTGCACAAAGCTTTATTTTGTCTGTTGCCCCAAACACCTTTGGACTGTTATTTACTTTGTATATTTTCTTGCCCTGTAGACATCATGTCTTCCAGGGATCGCCGGTCAGATGTCTACATCAAGGCGGAACCGAGCAGTCCAGAGGGCGGTGGGGGAGGTCGGACCAGTCCCGGCGGGGCCTCCTCCGACTCCTCTCAAAGCGGAGGTGGAGAGACCCGAGGAGACGGTGCTAAACGCTATTCGCCGCCGCTCTACACGCCAGCCTTGCGCTGCCACTTCAAAGACGAGAGCGGAGACGGAGCGGACGAGGGATCCACTGGAAATGGAGCCGGCCGGTGCAAGTATGCCCTGAGCACGTTACCCAAGAGGCTGTGTTTGGTCTGTGGGGATGTGGCGTCGGGCTACCACTACGGCGTGGCTTCCTGCGAAGCTTGCAAAGCGTTCTTCAAGAGAACCATTCAAGGTATGGCTTGAGCTGTAAAACCGCTTTCTCCGGTTCATGATTATTTATTTATTTATTTATTTATTTTTGTGTTGGCATGTTGAGTAGTAAAGACACAATGTTTTTGTAAATGAAAGGTAAGACTCATGCTCGCTGCAATAACCTGCAAGAGACCTTAATATTTGCCATTTTCATGTTGCATAAACACAAGATGGTGTTTATTTGATGGCTGAATATGTCAAAACATTTGCCTATAATGCCATGGAGGTAAACATAGCCACGGATGTTTCCATTTTGTATCGGACCACCGCGGATGAATTCAAAAACCCGAAAAGGAAACTCTGGATGTAGATGATGCAACTGTTACTTTGCACTGGATGTTCTTAGCCTATGGATGCAGAGATTTTAGCGGTTTACTCAACTGTCAACAATTCTCTGTAAATATTCCCTGATTTGAAGCGATGTCATTCATGTTATTACAGCTCAGGTAGATGCTATGTCACAGTTGGTGTAAAGTACACAAATCTTTTGTGATGAATGATGATGCATTTAGTTAACTTACACAGTGTAAAACGTTTTGAGCACCACACGGTGTAGAAAGTGGTACGAAAGACCATTTACAATTTAACGTCCTTGTTTGACTCATTGTTCTATTTTTGAATTGCAGTTCTAGCCTCAAATTTTCAGCCATGTAACAACACAAGGTTGAAATGTGGAGCCTTTACAATGCATCGTTTGAACAGTAGAGGCCTGACCCTTATCACCATCACCACACTGCTGTTAATTTAAAAAAAAATGGAGGGATTATTTCCATGTGTAAACAAAAAACAAATATTTCTCTTCTTTCTTAATCTGCATACAAATTCAGCCTTTGCCTTCCTGCCTTTTTGCTTGTCAAACAAAAAAATAGACCTTGTTGTAGTGTTTTAATTTTATTTTGTAGAACTAAACTAAACTACTATTTTTAAAACCTTGAGTTTACTTTCCAGTGCCCTTTTACTACAAAAGATAAAGCAAAGGAACCCTAAAATAACAATTGCTCATGAATACAGTTCATCCAGTGCGTTTTCACAGTGCTTACGTTTTTCCATATTTTGTTACAGTCTCTAAAATTGGTTACGTTTTCCCTCGAGATTTTGTACAACAGGACATAAAGACTACATTAGACTTTTTCTTTGTAAGATGTTTGCCATTTTGTTGAAAAGTGAAGCAGCTCGAATGTACACAATTAAGTATTCACAGTTTTTGCTTCATTCAAGATCGATACATCTGCGATAGCAATTAGAGTAAGAAGTCTTAAATATGGCACACTTGGGCCATTCGGACCCTTCTAAATCTTTATCAGGTTGGATGGGGTGGGGGGGGGGGGTGTTTATGTCCCATCTGATTCCAGCCTGGGCTCTGGCCCGGGCCACTCAACTCTGAGTCATCCTGAAGCTGCTCTTTAGATATCTTTGATGTTTGGTTAGGGTTGTTGTCCTGCTGAAAGATTAACCATCGCCCTAGTAATTAAAAAAAAAACACTCCCTGCAGGTTTTCGTGCAGGGTGTCTGTACTTCGCTGTGTTACTCGTACCCTGCTCAAGTCTGAATACTCGTAGCATCATGCTGCTACCACAACCGTGACTCATTTTAGGGATGGTTTGGGTCAAGTAATAAATTGTGCCTTGTTATCGCCAATGATTAACTCAAAAGACTTCAATTGTTGTCTCGTCAGACCACATCATTTAGTCTCACCTTCAGGTGCCTTTGAGCAAATTTCAGGCGGACTGACGTATGCCTTTTTTATCAAGGAGTGGCTTCTTTCTGGATACGAACTCTACCATCTAGGACTGATTGATGCAGGGATGGTTGTCTTGCTGGAAGGTACTCCTCTCTTCACAGAGGAATGCCGGAGCTTTGATGCCCCCCCCCCCCCCCATTGGAAAAAGAACCTTCTCATTCTCCACCCATTGATCTATTTAGATGGCTGGGTCAGATCTAGGTAGAGTCCTGGTAGTTCCAAACCAGATCCGTGCCTTGAAGTTGAGACAATCCCGTCTCAGTCTACAGACAATTACTTTGATGTTATGCTGCCGATCACTGCACTGTCAACTGCGGGACCTTATAAAGGCAGGTGTGTGTCTTTCCAAATAATGTCCAATAAACTGTATTTTAACACCACAAAGTAATTTCAGTTAAACTGCGGAAAGTGGAAACGTCTCAAGAATGATGATTAGGTGAGAAAGAATTTAGAAAGTGGAGAGAAAACAAAAAGCTGTGAATACTTCCCAGTTGCAGTGTTTGGTTGATGAATTGACTCCGAATACATCTCATCATTTTCTGTTCTTTTGTGAAGGTAACATTGAATACAGCTGCCCGGCTTCAAACGAGTGCGAGATCACCAAAAGGCGCAGAAAGGCTTGCCAGGCATGCCGCTTCACCAAGTGCCTCAAAGTGGGCATGCTGAAAGAGGGTGAGCGACACGTCCACCAATCCAGAATTCATTCATCAGTAATCTTTTTTTTTTTTTTTTTTTTAAATATGCCTTTGTATTTTCTCAGCATAAAGCATTCTTTAACGTGTCTTGATGCAGGAGTTCGCCTTGATCGGGTCCGAGGTGGACGGCAGAAGTACAAAAGGCGCCCAGAAGTCGAGAACGCAACGTACCAGAGTGTCCCACTATCCCTGACTAAGGACAGCGAAAAGGGTTTGTCGTTTTTCTGTAGGAATTTGTGTTACAACGGAGCACAAAGCTATTGAGTAGACCTGAACGATCTCAATAAGAAACACAATCTGGCAGAGCTCATCAGAATTTGTTTTAAAACAGTGCCACCTACTGTACTATATTTGTCCTTTTTTTTTTTTCTGTAAAAAGCAACCACAATCAGGGTTACGTTTGGATGGTTGCCTTTCATAAAGACTGCTTCAAATAATTAACTCATCACTTTCAAATCTTAGAAATGTTATTTCAAAATGACTAATTAGTCCCCTCACAGAATGATGGATTGAATTATAAAGCATATTTTTTTCTGTTTTATTGATACCATAACATTCTGTCTGTGTTTTGTGATGCAGGTTCTTCAAACATCATCGTGTCCCACCTGTTAGTCGCTGAGCCAGAGAAGCTATTTGCAATGCCTGACCCGCTCCAGCCTGACACAGCCCAGCGCACACTTACGACCCTTTGTGACCTTGCTGACCGTGAGCTGGTTGTGATCATTGGCTGGGCCAAACACATTCCGGGTAAGGGATGCATGTTGAAGACAGCTTACAGCAACGTAGATTCTTCATCATTTCAGGGATGTGATTTTTCCGCTAATTCGCGGAATTCTGCTTTTTTTTATCCCCCTCCCCCCCCCCCAATTTTTTTTTATTTTATTTATTTATTTTTTTTTTAGTAGTTCATTGTGTATGCACATGACTCCGACAGATAACATCTTCTGCTATAACAAAGACATTTGTGGTATGCTCTAATATGAGTTACTTTTCATTTGGTCATGATATAATTATTTGTTCATGCTATTACCCCCCCCCCCCCCCCCCACTGGGCACTGCCCTGGACCTAGCTGGGTGCCAGCGGCCCCCAGACCCCCGGCTAAATTTTCAGATAATTTCACTTTGGTCAAATCACATCCCTGTCATTTAGCTCAATAACGTCCAAACGATGGCAATCAGAACAACCTCCTTTAGAGGAGCCGTAAATGTGCTGAAAGTTCTGCCATAGAAGGGTTAGCTATTCTGTATGCCGGATGGTGGGTTTCTTACCAAGTGGATCTCAGTATGTGGCGCTCTAAAGCTCTGCTGCCAGTACTTGTTGTTCAAATTAGGGACCGTTGCCAGTTGTCCTCCTTAACATTCAGAACCTTCACACTGGCTTTTTGTATTCATTCCCCCCGCAGGCTTCTTGTCTCTCTCGCTAGCAGACCAGATGTCTGTGCTACAGTCCGTTTGGCTGGAGGTGCTGGTGCTGGGCGTAGCGTACCGCTCGCTCGGCTGCGAAGACGAGGTGGTCTTCGCCGAGGATTTTGTCCTTGACGAGGAAATGTCTCGTGTCGCCGGCCTAACGGAGCTAAATGCGGCTATCAGCCAACTTGCCCGGCGTTTCCGAGCTCTAAATGTGGACAGAGAGGAGTTTGTCATGCTAAAAGCCATCGCGCTCACTAACTCAGGTACAGTACATGTCGTCGTCGTTGTTGTTGTAGTTGTGCTCTTACATCTACACACAAGCACGACTGCATGTCTACCAACTCCTGGTGAACGGTGATAAACAGTTGTGCTCATACGTTTACATGGCCTGATATGTAAACGTATGAGCACAACTGTAAGCATAACTCCTCCCTTCTAATTTGTAAATTTATGAGCACAACTATTGTGCTCATAAGTTTACATGCGCAAGAGGCTACGTAAACTTATAAGCACAACTGTAAGCATAATTCCCCCCTTCTTATTTGTAAAGTTATGAGCACAAGAACTCATACGCATAGGTTGTGTAAACTTATGAGCGCAACTAAGCATAATTCCCCCCTTTTAATATGCAAAATTAGTTATGTAAATTTATAAGCACAACTGTAATCATAATTCCCCTCCCATCTAATTTGTAAACGTATGAGCACAAGGGTGCTCATAAGTTTACATACGCATAGGTTTTGTAAACTTATGAGCACGACTGAACTGTAAGCATAACTCCCCCTTCTAATATGTAAACTTATGAGCACAATTGTTGTGCTCATAAGTTTACGTACGCATAGTTTATGTGAACTTATAAGTACGACTGTAAGCATCATTTTCTCCAATATGTAAACTTGTGAGCACAATTGTTGTTTACATAACCTATGCATATGTAAACTTACGAGCACGACTGTAAGCTTAACTCTTTGACTGCCAGACGTTTTCAGAAACGGGATGTCGCCAGTGCCAGCCGATTTAAGCATTTTGACTGATCTTTCAAGGTCCACAGAAAATTTTGTGTTTGGACTATGGAAACACACATACTACCAAATGAAAGATTGGACTCTCATCTTTCATCAGAAAAAAAAAGTTTGTTTCAACAATAGAAAATGGTTAGTTTCACCTCTGTTTTGAAACAAACGTCTTTTAACGTCTTTGGCACTCCTCCATAGGATTTTACTAAACGTTATTTAACGTTTTTGGCAGTCAAAGAGTTAACTTCTTTCCCCTTCTTAAAGTCAGCTGAGCTCAAATTCAGCATCTCATTTTGAAATGAATCCGCTGTTGAGTAAATAAAGGTTAGGGAAAGATGAGAGACAAAAACACAGCGGCTCATCAACGTTCCTCCCTGTCGCCCCGTCAGACTCGGTTTACATCGAGGATATGGAGGCCGTACAGAAGCTGCGGGACCTCCTCCACCAGGCCCTACTGGAGCTGGAGTGTCAGCGGCGTCCGGACGACCCCCAGCGAGCCGGCCGCCTCCTTTTAACGCTGCCGCTGCTCCGACAGACCGCCGGTCGGGCCCTGACGACGTTCTACAGCATCAAGACCCGCGGCGGCATACCCATGCACAAACTATTCTTGGAGATGCTGGAAGCCATGATGGACTCCCCCTAGAGGAGAGCAGCCGCAAACGTGGGATGACGCAGAGACTCGACGGCGATGTGATCTAGTCTTCATAAAGTGGGTGAATTGTTTTGTCACAAAAGAGGTTTTATTAGAGGACTTTTCATGAGAAAAAAAAAGGGATTGTTTTTCCGTTGTAGCCGACACGAGGAAAGAAACACAGTTTTAAAAAAATACGGACGGCGCCAGGGCGAAAGTTGTAACTGTCAAACTTTAGCGAGCACTGTCAAGTTCCACGTTTGTGTGGACAAAAGCTGCGAAGCGATACAACCTGAATGCCAAGTTACTTGCCGTGGCCTCCGTGACGTTTCATCGCAGCAGTTGCATAACCACTGGAGAACATGGAAGTTGTCAAGAACAGACTGCAGTCATGTGGCTTTTGAACTTTGTAACTAATGCAACAGTGACTCATGAAAGCCATAACGTATCCGGAAAAAGACTTGAGGGTCCATTTTAGTACACAGGGTGCATTAATTTACTATAGCTTAGTGCCGTTGTAGGCAGTTTTTTTTTAATTTTTAGGACTTTCTTGCAATATGCTAAAAGCAATATGACTCGATTATTGTCTATCACCTTAAAAATGGATCATGTGGTAAGTTACTTCCTAATTAGTCATGGGCTGATAGTTTTCCACTCTCAGGACCCCCAAGTACTTTTATTTCTGTCATGGATTTGTTTGGACCTGGTATTAGTTTAGGGCTGCACGTTTATGGCCAAAATGATGATCAGAATTATTTTTTATCAATATTTTAATCCCGATTATTAATCAAAATTATTCACCATGTTAGGGAAGACATCAGTATTTTTACTGATCTACTTTTATGTGAACAGTTTTCCACTCTCAGGACCCCCAAGTACTTTTATTTCTGTCATGGATTTGTTTGGACCTGGTACGAGTTTAGAGCTGCACGTTTATGGCCAAAATGATGATCAGAATTATTTTTTATCAATATTTTAATCCCGATTATTAATCAAAATTATTCATCATGTTAGGGAAGACATCAGTATTTTTACTGATCTACTTTTATGTGAACAGTTTTTAGTGCACAAAGAATGAATTGGCATTTTGGACTAAATGAAATAAGAAATAAGGTAAAAAATGTCATATTTTTAGCAAGGGCTAACTGATGCAATATGCTATGACCTCGTTACTTTCTCTGAATCTGAAACAAATCCCAACTATGGATGTCGATCCCTTTCAAAGCTCTACTTTGTCTTGATGGTCCTCATCTCTTAATTTTTGCTGTACTTTCTTCCCGCCATGACTCAGCGGGGTGCGCTCGCTTGATATTTAGGCAGCTTACTGAGTGAAGCCTTAACCATGCGTTTACTCCCCGGTCGATGGCTGGCCACTAGTTGAAAATTAGTTTGATAACATATGCAGCCAAGCCCACATTTTTAAATGTAAAATTTGCAGATGATCAGGTTAATTTAAACGTGACACTCGATCAGTTGTGCAGCCCCGTAAGAGAGAACTGATGAACCACTGCATTCTTTTTAAATGTATAATCTATAGGAGTGGCGCACATGAGACGTGCGCCCCTTAAAATCCTCCACTTGGACGGTAACGGTATTACAATTTGCTTGTTAATCTTGTTGGCACATGATAAATGGCTTCCATTTGCAACCAACGAGTTTGAGCGTGGAAAAACACCGAGGTCGGACCGAAATGCATCTGCCTCATTTGCCGTTTTCCAAACTGTTGTTTATGGACCTCAGCCATGCTGCTCTGAAAACTGATCCGACTTGTTCCATCCATGTGCTGTTCACAAGATTCGGTGCATTTTCTGCAGTGAGGAATTGCATTGCAAAGTATTCGGTCAGTAATCAGCGTGTGATCTACTTTGTGTTTGTACATGTCTTGAACTTGTAAGCGCCTGTAATGGGCTCAGGGCAACTAGAAATGCAACATATGCAACAAAAGTGTGTTGAACCCTTGTCTTGACTACACACCCTAAGCCCTACCCGTCTCCATTTTCTGTCTGGTAGACTTTGAAAAATAAGTGACCGTCGTCATGAGCTTCACGTTCAATGTATCTGCTGTCCAATTCGGATTCTCCTGAACCCCATTTATGTATATTGGCCAAAGTGCCATTAATCTTTTAGCCATGTACAGTTACAGTAATATAACTAGCAAACATGCAATTTAGAGTGGAAGGTGATGAAGCCAGCAAATGTGACAATTTATTCTTTACAAATGTACAGTTTTTGTGCTGCTTATAGTGTATGGGAATTTGTTAACGAGAGATTTTGTTTTTCATACATGTTCCTTACTAAGATTTTAAGATGTGTTAATGAAAAAGGATTGGATTTATACACTGGTAGATTTGTGGGATGGAGATTAAGATGTTTATTTAGGACATTTGGAATGCTATTTTTACTGAGGCTACAGAAGTGTAAGAAGACGAGTATCCCAAGTAGCCAAATAACAGTAAAGACAATTTTTTCAGATCGTTTGATTTGCTCATCCAAATTACGATTTGGGGTACATAAAGTGTTTTGCAGTTCGACAAACATGTATTTGAAGATCTTGTCCCGTAAAGTTGACTTCTTATTGACTTAATAATTAGCTCACTAACCAAATTTTGGAGATCCGCGAAAGAAGTGTTGTTTTACATGAAGATCGTCTTCATATTATTACTGTATATTTTAGGTACATGTTAAGATGGTCATAGGAAACCAATGTCTAATGAACAGGAGTCATTTGCAGTGTTGCAATTGCAATTATAAAGTCATACGTGGTTTCTGTGTACATTTAATATAAATTAGCAATACAATAAGTTACCAAAACACTTGTATAGCCGCTGTGTACATTTAACATTGCCAGTTATGAGAAATAGCCACTAAACATTATTTAGAAGCTCAAATCAATGTTTGTATTTTGACAGACTATTTAAATGATTAAATTCTATTTTTTACTCAATTTACTGTTTGTTGACATTATTTTTATGCGTGTTGCTGGCTGTGAATTTCTGTGTAGGCTTTGTTTTCTTTTAAAAGTAATAGTTTTGATGTCCTTGTCTAAACATGTCCACATTAAAATCACTGTGAATAAAAGTGATATATTCCACTGTTTAAGGAAACAGGGAGTGGATTATTTGAGGTGCTTTGTGCTGTGAAATAAATGGACACACTACCCACCTCATATCATTGGTCTCATTTCTACTACTGGACAGTACTTGTGATTAAAAAACAAACTTCTTTAACATTATATATGCTGGTCGTTTTCAATGAAGATTGAAGATGAAGACCGTGGTATGTTCCCGGTCAGTTTTCAAACCGAGCCAAGAATATCCTATTGGCTCACATTTTGAACTACAGAGCTTTTTCAAAATGTATTTATAGTCTGTTAGACAAATGGAGGATTAATCCCTTGATCAGTCAGAGAAACGGTCAAATGTATTTTATTTGCTAAATAAATAAAAAAGCACTTTAAAACAACAATTGCTGCATACAGAGTGCTGTACATGGAATGGAAATCAGTCATGCAATAAAGACAAGTGAAACTAATTCCCATTGTCTTTCATTTAATATAATGGTAAATCTAATTAAATCAAGTTCGACCCATTTTTTTTTTTTTTTTAGGATCAAAACGTATTACTTTGAAAGAACATGGTGCGTTCAAATAAGATCGAATATTTTACAACAGAACGCACTGGCTTCTAGGTAGCAGATGGCGCAGTTAATAAAGATATAAGTGAACCTGGCCAAGACCCAAAAGTGAAGTAAAGGTGAGAGAGGCTGGAGTCGCCGACAGTGGCGTGAAGCCAGGTTGGAGGCGTGTCTGCCTTCTCCACAAAAGTCACCCTTTGACACGCCTCACCGACACCGTCACATAAGCTTTATTAAACGAAAGCTAGCATAACATGCTTTCCGCTGCTACAATTGTCCTTAAACGCACCCGCATAGAACATTGCACGAGGTTGATCCACTCTTCTTGTTTCGATAAAATGCCGATTAAGGTAAGACATCAAATTAACATCATGACCCTTGATACTTCGCAAATGTGTCGTTTAGCAAATTACGGAGCTAGTGTTAACATTCGCATTATTTTGGTAGCTCGCCATGCTAACGACTGTGATGTCGAAATGACAGCATTCGTTAGCGGTGCTTTTTTTTGTTTTTTGTTTCGCTGACCTCGTGGAGTTTCCCTCCTGCAGCTTCTTCTATCTACACATGCAGCCTAATAAATTAAATAAACGTGCTGTAGTTTGCACACGTAAATGGTCCTCTGAACGATTTAGATGACGATCAGGGATCGGATTACAGGTCGTGCACATTTGTTAAACAAACATTGCGTTGTTAGGTGTCATTAAACGCAGAAAAACGACATTCGTTTTAGAAACGTTTAATCTCAGCCAGTTAACGTGTGTGTGTTTTCTTTGACATCAACGTTTATTGATTTGTCAGTAAGCTGTGCGATGTACATGTATGTCGGGGCTGGTCGGATGACTATTGGATGCTCAAGTATAAACAAAACAACAAACAAACAAACAAAACTACCACTATTCCTCCAATGTCAGTCTTGATATTTCATAACTCATTCGGCCATTTTAACCACAAAGTTGCTGGTGTATGGTTTGAGTTTTGTCGCCCTCTAGCGACTGTCAACTAGAACTAAAATTTGTTTTAAATAAATTATGCACAGTTTGAATATTGACACTGTTTAAATAAAATTGATTCAATTAAAGTGTATTGCACCGAAGTCAAATTACATTTGTATTGGAATGATTGTTGAAAAACAAACTGCAAACTCCTGTAAATGCAAATATTGAACTTTAAAAGCTGAACTGTACTTTGGATGTAATTCTTACATTTAACACTAGAGGGAGCACAAAGTACAAACATTTGGCACCTGGACCTTCTTTGGGGATTTACCTCTTAACTCATTCACTGCCATAAATTAATTTAAAAAAAAAACTATATATATATATAAATTAAGGGCAACAGGCGATTACTTTTTTTAATTGTAATTAATCGCATGACTTCACTAGTTAACTCACGATTAATCACAAATTTTATATCTGTTCTAAATGTACAATAAAAAAAATCTAGGTTTTCATACTCTTTTTAACAAAAGTGGAGAAAAAAATTTAAACTAATAAAAATAGTTTAAATTATTTTTTGAAGTTTATAGCCGTCAATGGCAATGAATTAATAATAAATTTAAAAAAAAACATAAAAAATTTGGGGCGCCTAGTTAACTAAAAATGAATCACACATTTTCTATCTGTTCTAAATGTACAATAAAAAATCTAGGTTTTCATACTCTTGTTAACAAAAATGGGAAACAATGTTAAAGTAATAGAAATAATATGTGGCAGTGAATGAGTTAATACCACCTTACTTACCTTACGGAAAACACCAATACTATATAAAAAAATACAAAAGCTGATATTTACTCAAAAACAAGTCATTTAGACGCATCATGTCACCAATGACGCTGATGGTGATCAAACAGAGTTTGCTTTCTCTGACCCACCAAATGTAGTCAGTGTTATTCCTTCTCTCAGGTGGGCGACTCTCTTCCTGCGGTGGAAGTCCATGAGGGTGAGCCAGGAAATAAGGTGAACATGAATCAACTCTTTAAGGGGAAGAAAGGCATCCTCTTTGCCGTACCGGGAGCTTTCACCCCTGGTTGCTCCAAGGCAAGCGCAAACCACATTTGTCCTCATGTCATATCATGTCGTGTCTTGGCTTTCGTCGTCGTTGCCAACCGGCTTGACAGTTTTCTGCTTTTGCTTTCAGACTCACCTCCCGGGATTTGTGCAGCAGGCGGCAGACTTTAAGAGCAAAGGCATCCAGGAGGTGGCCTGTGTGTCTGTGAATGATGCGTTTGTCATGGCCGCCTGGGGAAAGGAGCACGGAGCAGATGGCAAGGTACACCTGACGGGGAACATTGTTTTCCACTCTCACTATATCTCACTGTTATTCTGTGTCCTGAGTCTCATTTTTTCATTGATTATTGATTTGATCGAATGAATTATTCCTCGCCCGCAGATTCGAATGCTGGCGGATCCCACTGGGGAATTTACAAAGGTAAACCGAACAATCAGACGTGTTGAGTACAACTTTATAGAAACCCGTTTTCTGCTCTGTAGGCTGTGGACTTGTTGCTTGACAGTGATCAGATTGTGCAGGTACTTGGAAACAAGAGATCCAAGAGGTAAAGGTACCCGTGGCTGTAGTTTTGTCAGCTGATAAGTAAGTCCGAACTGAGTATGTGTCTTAATATGCGTTGCAGGTATTCTATGCTGGTGGAAGATGGAGTCGTGAAGAAGATCAATGTGGAGCCAGACGGCACAGGACTGACCTGCAGCCTGGCGCCCAGTATTATGTCTGGACTGTAGACTCATTTAGAACTTGTCTACCCCCCCCAAAAAATACAAAATGCACTAAATGGAATCTGCTTCGATGCTTCGCCCTCATCTGGAAGAGCGCCACATATGTTACATGAGTGCTAGTACATAAACAAAGATGTAAGGTTATTAATGCGCACAAATATGACAGGAATGATGATGCAAAGTATATGCTGTGTACTGTTCTTGATCATTAATAAAATTTGTTTCTCCAGCAGTAACTTGTGTGTTGTTCTTAAATATTTTAGTGCTTGTTAAATTTAATTGAGTAAATGCCTGATCTTAAAATGTTGAGCACATGGTGGAGGGAATTATTGTATAAAGTAGTAAAACCTTTTTTGTATTTCTATCGACAGTACTTTCAATTGCGTTTCCCAAAGTTTTGAGTCAAAGCACATGTTTAACATTTTAGAAAATTTTCACTATAACATTGGGGGGGGGGGTGTCACGAAAAGTATATATATTATTGCACTGTACACTGAAATAAGGCGCTCATCTGTTTACTCACAAATGTACTTGTCATGGTCTGTTTAGTTGAAGGAATTGAAGACATGGCATAAAATGAACAAAAATACGTTATTTGTATTAAATAATTTTATGAGTAATTGGGGCAGGAGAAGGAAATTAATATTGCCCTCCTGTTGCTAGTAACCAATGCAGAGTTTGAACAATATCAGTTAGGCCTGAATGTCATTTTCAAACACGCAAAACTTGTGGGTGGAGACAGAAGACAGAGGATTATCAGGAGAATGAGGCTTGGAAGGTGAGAGACGGACGGGGTCGGCAACGGAAGAGCTGAAGAGTCTTGCTTGGGTGCGTACCGAACAATCTGACGAATCGTCAGGTAAACCTGATAGGCGGGCGAGTCTGACTGGTTGAGTTGACAGGTGAGTGGAAAAACACTGGCGATCCGCTGACTCATGCCAACAAGAAACAGAAGATGTGCTACTCTACTGTAACAAATATAATTACAAAAACAAGGTTCAATACACAATAAATGAATGTCTTCTAGTTATTGTTATTCTTATTATTAATATCCATAAGATAATTTTTTTAATGCATTTATTCTTGCGCGTTTTCTCAGTCGCCACTCCAGTCCAGCAAGTGGCGGTAATGCGCCATTAAGATGGTTTTCTAACTTCCAATAACCACCAAAGAAGGGAAAAAAACGACGAAGAAGAAGACAAACAGGAAAAAGAAGAAGCGCGTTGCAAGCACAACTCAGCTAATATTACACTTCGACACGACACCAGACCCAGCAGGTAAGATTTTTCCACCCAACAAAAACTTTCATCTCAAACAAATCCGTCAGACCTTTGGCATCAACGGTAAGATTAAAACACGCACGTTTAGCTTCATTTACAGCTTAGCTAACATGGAAAGCTCAATCAGACATGGGTATCATGTGGCGCCTTAATAGTTTGTTTCACTTCTGTTCGAACTATCATTTCTACACATCGAGAAAGAATAAAAAACACTTTGTCCGTACATTAAATATGCTACCGGTTATTGTTTTCCCCGCGAGGTACTCTATAATATTGTTGAATTTAGCCTGTGTGATTTAATGATGGCGTTGCAAATGATTGCGCGCGCAATTCAAGATGCCGGCTCCATTGTTGCTAGAGTTTAAGCATGAGTACGGCAAACTTGCCCAACGAATTTATATATGATTGATATTGTTGACATTTAACTGTTTCAATTTATATTTTAACTGTTTTGAATTTAGTTATACATGTGTAGAAATATATATTACTATGTTAACTCAGTCACCTGATGTAGAAGAGGATGTGATAATGATTTCTTTGATATCATCTCTGTTTGAAGTCTCTCTGTTCCCAGAACAACAGAGTGGGCTAAAAGTTTCTGTTGACTTATCGGGAGAGGATGTTAATCTAAAAAATAAAATCTAATAGGGTCCAGAGTCTGTCTACATCAAAGACTCTGGTCGGGAAGTCCTGTTTTATGTCACAACTTTGCTAAAGATTCAAAGGAGAGCGGAGGCGGGTCTCAATGTAAGAACTTGTTGTATAAAGATGCTACAGATTCGAAATCCAGCACACATTGGGAGAATTTCACCACTGTTCGAGTGAAGCTGTCTCTGTGTCTTTTAAAAGCTTTTGAAATAAAAACCTGCAAGGAACTTCTTCATCGATCTCACCTATGATTTATTTGAACACACAATAGATTACAAAATCCAAGTAATCTATCAATATATAAATATAATCGAAGGTTAATGTTCATTCATCTGTGTGTGTTCGGGGGTTCGATTTTTTGTTTTGTTGCAAATGATATAATTTCTTCGCAAACTGATGACGTAAACTTCGTCAAATTTAGTTAATGCAAAAGTAAGTTAACCCGTTTATAAGCGAATGCACCAAAAAGTTCCAAAAGAAAAAAAAGTTATCAAATTTATCTGTTGCAGCCCCTCAAAAAGAAAGCTAACAAACTGAGTGCAACTTGTAAAACATAAATACAAGAACAAAAGAGAAGAGAGAGGAAAAGCAGTCAATGTATTTAAGTCAAAAGTCACACCTGTCTTACTTCAGGTGATATGTGTTTTTTAGGGAGGTGGCCTAGTGGGTGACATCAGGAGCTACAGTCAGTCAGGTTGGCCGCTTACCACACACGGTTAGTTCAGTTCGAGTGTTTTCATTTGACATTTTTTTGTGTTTGACTGCTTGTCCCAACGTATCCGAAGCTCTCTCATAACACAAGGCAAATAACTAAGCCGTGTTTGTTGTCTTTATCTTGCAGGTTTGTTTGATCAGTGAGCTGATTTGTGACCTTCAACAAAGCAGCCATGTCTTCGACATCACAGAAACATCGCGACTTTGTGACTGAGCCAATAGGAGAAAAACCCGTGTTTGCTCTCGGTGGCATCGGCGAGGTCCTTGGCAAAAGACTGGAGGAGAAAGGGTTTGACAAGGTAACGTAGTCGGATTAATTTTTTTTTTATCTTGTATATGTGTTGTTTTTTTGCAACAGTTTGATATATTACTATTTATTTCGGGAAATGCTGTCAGATAGAATGAGGATTGAGAGGGGGGAACGAGGTTTGAGGGTGACAGATTTCCTTTCCTAGGGTGGCTACAAAAATAGATTTCCCTACTTAAAAATTGTGCATATATCGGTAGCCGAGTATCCCAACGTCTTCTTATAGTTTTCTAATTCAGATATAGAGACTGACTTATAACCTTTTCAACTTGTGTTCTGCGTTCACCAGGCGTACGTTGTCCTTGGACAGTTTCTGCTGCTAAAGAAAGATGAGGAGCTTTTCCGGGAATGGCTTAAGGACACTTGTGGCGCAAACTCAAAACAACAAGGTGACTGCTTCAACTGCCTTAAAGAATGGTGTGACGCCTTCCTATAAAGCTTCGTCGGTTTCTTTTTATATATTTTTTTGTAGTCCAAACTGCTCATGAGCTCTTCAACAGTTTTAAAAAAACAAAATCCACTATACATATATATATATATGGACAAACACTGCAACACACCTATGAGGTTTCGTGAAGTAAACTTTTAATTGTACTCACTGTTGATGCCTTTTCACTCATGGTCTGTATCACATTTTAATTGAATTTATGAATCATCTAAATAAAATTGAAAGTGAAGTCATTGGGGATTATTTTTTATTTTTTTTTAACAAGGGCTTAAGGTTTGCTTCTGGCAGTTGAGTTCAGATTCACATTAGCTTGTCAGCAAGTTTTGAGGTGCTGGCAATTGCAAGTTTGGCAAATTATTTGTAGACTTGATTTAATCTGTTGGAACAAAGCTGATCACTATTCACTGTTTCTTGATTGTGCTTAATTAGATTTTCTTGCAGTCGCACTCAGCATTTGATTTCATTTATTTAAAAATAGGTTTCTAAAGCAACCTGAAGCTATAGGTCAACTAAAACTAACCTCCACTGTATGTGTAACTATTGTAATCACTTAACAGAAATACGGTATTAAAATGTTGGTTTTGTTAATTTTTAACATAAGATGCCTTGATATGCGATAGCCGTCAATTTACGATCAGGTGAGCTCTGAATCGTATGTCTTTAATGTACAATAGCTGCGTATTGCTGATTTATCTGGACCTAATTTATTATTATTATTATTATTTTTTAAACGCTATCACGAAAAATTTGGACCTGTGTATTCTTTTACATGTTCACTGTAGTGGCTCAAATAAAATCACAAGTGAAGGAACACATTATCATCACAGGCTTTATTTCAATTTTAAAAATAATAATAATAATGAAGGGTTTTTAATAGTCACAAGGCAAAGCAACAAGATCCCTCCAATAAGTCTACACACCCCTGTTCAAATGATATAAATTACTTTATTTTTTTAAGTTAAGTCACGTTTTACAGCAAAAGCTGTGTGAGCTTCGATAGCTTGAAATCCGATGGAAAACTGCGGACAAGTGTATAAAACATAGCCCAAGAGTGTCCAAAAAAACCGGGGCGTCCCTTCAGAATTCATGAAAAAGTACTGGCTGTTGACTTTTTGAAACTTGAGCTATAACTTTTTGGCCTTAACTCCCAAGAAGTACGTTTGTTGCTGTGTGTGTAAATGTTCAATTTATACAAGAATCAGAAACTAATGATAGCAATAAAATGGCACTCATAATCAAACATCTATTGTTGGACTAACATCCCAAACGTTCACTATTCTTTCACATGTACGCTCTAGTTTGTTGGAAAGGTAATTTTAGTTGTGAGTGTATGTAGTACATAAAGTTGGCCACCAGGTGTCGCTGTTTCGTTTTGGCCGTGTCCGTTTAAACTCCCACTAGTAGGCGATCGTTTCAAAAGTCGGTGCTTTAGGTGGAAGTTTAGGAAGTGCAACTGCAGTGAACAGAAGAGTTGGTTTGGTTTCTCTTACATTTGTTTTCTTTCATCTTTGTGTTCCGTTTCATATGGCACAATAGAGAGAGTGTAGGTGACTTAAGGTCATATTCTCCGTGTCACAAAGCAAAATGAGGTAACCTCATTCAAGGCGATGGCACATTGATGATTGAATTCCTTCATTCTTGTGCATTTTCATGCTGTGGCTCTTCATCAAAGAAAATCACAATGGAAGGGAATGCCTTTTCATCACAGGTTTTTTTTATTTCAGCACTTAATGTTCGGTGGTGATGATTTTCCTGTCAAATGATGCCAATGTTATACAAAATGTTGAAAATATTCCGGCAAGGATTCCGAACATAACGATGCAGAAAGAGCAGTAATGGATAAGACTTTTTAAATTATTATTATTTTTTTAAAGTGATCAGATTCTTGGGTAATCTGTTGACGGTTTACCCTCATGATCCATTTTATTAAGTACACAAAATGATCAAAAATGCAAGTATATTATAGGGAAACTAAAGCCACAATATTACACATTGATGCTTTAACAAAATCCAAAAACAAAGGGAAGCGTTTACAATGAACCTTGCTAAAAAAATAAAAATAAAACTCCCTATGATGGTTTATAATGATAAATTAAGTGCTGTAGTGTATGGCTCATTAATTATTGTCGGTGTACCTAATGAAATGGCGATGGAGTTGGAATGTTTTTGGTACGGTAATGGTCAGTAGCGCGCACACACACATTTGATCTGAATGTGATTTTTTGACCTGATTACAGCTCATTAATGGCTTTAAAGAACCAACAACCATGATTAAAATTTTTATGTCGGACTAACATCTCAGATGAACATTCATGAGTTAATATTGATGCAAAGAGTGAAAATGACGTTTTGTTCATGTTCCTTTAGACCTGGCAACTTTCCGTGATGGCTCTGACTCGTAATCTTTTATCATAATCAATAAACGATCTAGTTCCTTTTACTTTTTGTGTACTGTACACAGGCACCGGTATGCAAGTGAACTGAACATACTCTTCATTATTTGTACTTTTTTTTTTTTTTTTTTGTTGAAAAGTATTCACAATCCCTGATTTGAGCTCAAAGCAGAGCGCAAAAGAACTTCTTCTCCCGGAAAGGGTTCTCTGAAGTGGGCACGGGTGTGATCAGGGGGTCGTCGCAAGCGTGGGCATCACAGTACGCCATCAGGTCTGCGGCAGCCTTGGACACCTGGAAGTTAACGAGATGCTGTTAAGACTTCACAATTGGCGAAGGTATACTTTGTCTACCGTTCGTTTATGTACTCCAGTAATATAATGATGGCATTTCTAATAATTTAGTTATCTTATATGCTTGCATGAACATTAGCACCACTAGTGTGACTTGATGCACTTCTCATTCGTAAATGCATTCATACTGTACATAAGGTTACTTAGAGTCAATATCATCCTGTTAAAAAAAAAATATATATATTTTTTACCTTTATTCTGCAGAAACTAGCCTCGATCTTCAGTTGCTCAACCAGCTTCCTGGCCTGGCCGACACTCATAGTGCTGTTCACTGGGGTGTCTCCTTTCATTCTGAATAAAAACATAGCAAAAGCTTTAGGAATACACCAAATATTTATGTAAATAAACCAGAAGCAATTTGCATAGGTTTAAATCGAATGAAGAGTTTATGCAAACAATACATAGAGCGCTTATCTCATCCCAATGTGTCGTACTAGAGCTGCTACATTAGCCACCACAAATTGTGACTTGAATCAATAGCAAATGCAATACATTACGCTAACAAGGCTAACTGATTGGATTCCATTCACCCTGTCCCTCACATTATTTAACCGTAAGCAGGAATAACCCCCCCGTTGCACAATGTGTCAAAAACATATCAATGTAACCGACTGCTAGTAACACCAGCTGTATTGTTAATACGGAATACCAGACCTGAAATCAATCTATTCCAACCATTTTGGATCTTTCCCCTTTTTGTCTTTGCATCCCCTCTCCATCCGTTTGTCTCCTTACCCGTACGATATTCCTCTTCAGGTGCAATCTCCCCCCCCTCTTGTCTCCCGTTTTGTGCCTCACTATGTACCCCCCCCCCCCCTGTCAGTTTTTGTGTATGTGTGTGTGTGTGTATATCTGGCGGTGGAGATGTCAATGTAACCGGACCCCACCCCTCACAGACGACAGCCTCGATGCTCCCCTGCTCTCACCAGTCCAGTGCACTGCAATCCCGCCACAGTAAAATCTGAAGGATCATCCCCTCTGCGGCGAGTGGTATCTGCCAGATGGAGGAAACGGGGGGGGGGGGCACAGCATTGATGAGGTGGAACTGACCATATATGTGGAGGGGGAATTTTGAAAATAAGGAAAATTCCCAGTCTTGTATGCTATATCTGCCATGCAACAAAATAGTCAATTTGGAGGTTCCAATGTTTTTATACGGTGTAAATAATACATTTTAGTTAGTGATGTCAGCTCCAGGTCTGAATCATCACTGCCACCCCTTCCCTTTTCTGTAATGCCCTCCCTCTCCTCTGTTGCTATGGGGACTGCTGCAGTCTACTTTACTGGTTTACAATATCACTCTTTTTACCTCAGGATTTTTTTTTCTTGTGAGGATTATTTTAATTATTATCGGCACACACGTAATATAACTACAAGCGGTTTGAGTTTCGTTTTAACTCAAGGTTTAATTTGACAATCTAACCAATATTTGAATAAATATTCAAATTAGTTAGCACGGGTTCCTATACAGGATATAACGCAAGTAACCAAGTAGGCAACAAATTAGCAGTATAATGTGACCAAACTACCGTTTTGAGGGTGAAACGGCGAAGGTTGTCACGTGATGTATTATTGCAATCATGTTTTGTTTGTCAGCGAAAAGTCACATTCGCTTGGCGACATGTCACTCAAACCTTGCCGTAGCGGTGGTTTTTTTTAACAAGCTTTCCTGACTCGTAGACATGATTTAATATAGATTTATCTTAGTCACGGCATCGTACGTCAATGGTTCCGCCATACTGGATGTGGCAATAAAGAGCGATCGGTGGAGAAACTCCATTTATTTGTTGCTGTTTACAGCCACCAATGTATGCAACACTAACTGATAACTATCTCAATCCATGTGGGAATAACATTTGTAATGAACAAATTTAAACGTATTTTTTCTCCCGATCCAATAGGCCTATATACTGTTTGTGATTTTTTATTTTTTTTGTACGAGAGGCATTAGTTTTGTGCACTTTGTCAGCTGTGCCACATTCAACGTGGGCCACGTACTGTCGTGTCACAGTAATTAGCTAGCCGGGATCTAGCTATATGTGATATATGATAACCTTGTTCTCAACCGCTTGCACTTGCAAACATACAGTATATTTTAATAAATGCAAACTATGTATTTGGCGGTTAAATAAAACGGAATTACATCAAAGACGAGAATTACGGGTTATATAACAACATAACACAATATATATATACATGTGTATATATATTTGTTTCGTATTGTTCATCATATAAAATGCAAATTAAAAAAAAAATCATGACAAACATAATATTTATGTATTGGAGGTGATTCACGTTTTGAAAGGATCAATAAAATAGCCAACAAGTTATAAAACCGGTAATAAAAACATTGTTTTGTTTTCTAATATGTGGGTGAATAAAAACGGTATGCAGTACACCTGGCCACAACATTATATTAGATATAGAAAATGTTTTTTGCAGCACTTTACAAAGGGGGAAATTTGCGCTACACCATACAAAAGGTAACTAATATTTTTCTTACCTTACTTAGCATGAGTCTCATGTTGCAGTGCAATTCTACACTAAGTATGTTAATACTAGCTATACACATTTCTATGAATTCATTTAATACATCTCCTGTAGGCTTATAGTATCCAGCTATATTAAATACTGTATTTTTTTTCTGGTTAACACCAATACAAACAGGTTTGATAGGGATTACAAATGGTGAAATGGGCGGTGTTATTTTTATTTGTATTTTAATTTTATTGCTATACCTAAAACACTCACCAGATGTTCCTCGAGATCTTCTGTTATTTCCTTAGGTTATTTGTACTGTCATAAGTCCTCCAACAAACATGTTTTGTTGTTGTTCAATCCTAAGGTGGTGGTATACAAATGGAGCAAAACTGATTAAAGTCATGGAAATGAACTCCAACTGTCCCATTATATAGTGATATGCAAAATTAGTAACGCTTAATTAAGCAGAACTTAATTACCCTCATGACACATGGGGGCCTTCAATCCCAGAGACCCTTGAGATGAGCGAATGCTTGACTTTGACATCCTCATTTTTATTTATTTTTTGCCTTTACATCTTATCTCCGTGTAAAATACTAGCCGTATGTTATCGCCCACTCAAATGGCGGTTTTGGATGAATCTTGTGAAAAGGTCAACATTCTGTTGACATTGTGAATCCATGCAGCAGATAGTGCACTTCTCTGCCTCGATGTTGGAGTCAATAAAGGTTGATGTCAATAAAGATTAAAGCGGATTGTTGAAAGATTTTCATTTCAGCCCATTTGGGCCATTGATTCTCTGACGACTGGTAGACACTGACATACTGGATGGGAGAGTAACAACTATTTTAATCACATAGCCCACTTAGGTCTAATATAAATATCTAGCTATCTAAGTAACTAGCTATACAGCTTTCTATCATCTAGCTAGCAAGCTAGCTAGCTATACAGCTTTCTAGCTATCTATCTCTACAGCTTTCCAGCTAGCTAGCTACCTATCTAGCTATCCAGCTAGCTATCCATACATTCTGTACAAATCCTCTTCAAAGTTGGTGGACATGGAGACAATGTTTCGTGTATATGTAATTTTGTGTTTTTGTTTAGATTCCTTATAGTTTTTTTTTCATATATGTCCCTCGCCTAAATCCTGTTTATTTATTAGGTTTTTGTTTACACCTGTTCTGGTCAGCTTTGTTCAATGCGACTACCAATCAGATCCCTCCGTCTACTCGTGTTCCTTGTTGTCTGATCGATTTCTTTGTATTTACGTCCTTGCTTCTTCCAGTCGGTGTTGGATTATTGTTGTTGTGTCTGTAATATTTCACATAGCTTTAGTCATTATTTCCTTTATTTGTTTGGATTCTGTGAATTTAGAACCACATTTTTGGTCTTTTTTTGTTTGTTATTAAATACTTCTCTGAAATTACTCCTCACAATGCTGCTCTCATTTCAGGTTAAGTGAAACAAGGAGAGAGTCACAGTATAACACAATCTATATGGTTAACTTAACCCGTGATTGCACATGAGTTAATTCTGACCAGATTCTGAATATGTTCCATATTGATGTGCCTGCAGGGGCTTGATCGCGCAGTTGTGAGTACCAACTTAGTGTTACGCAATTCCAAAGCATGCAGATGTGGGTGGCATGATGATCCAAATCATCAGTTACAATTGGCTGTCTGTATTGATGGCACGGTTCAATACTAGACTTTCAGGGAATGTTGGACATGGTTGTTTGGAATGTTGAGGATTAATTGTTTTTTTTAATGTTAACTTGATCACCTGCTTGAAGGAAGATTAATACCAAAATAAGAGACATATGCTTTTCAGTTCTCATTTTATTATTAAAAGAGACAGTTCCAATGCGTCCACTAGAAATGAACATGAGCAATGTCACCATCCAGCCATCACGTTTTGCACTGCACACCGGTATTCGTTTCCAACCAACAAAAAAAAGAGGAAGTCATCAGAGACATTAAGTTTGCCAGTCACATACAATGCAGCCGCTGTGCACGGAGCAGGCGGGCATGTTGCACAACTGCTCAGCCTGGATGGGAATTTGTCATTGCGCCAACCAATTCCAGTGAGCAATTTGGACACACTTTCTTACACAACATTGATGCAAAAATTTTTTTATTTTTTATTTCAGCAGATTTAGAATTCCTGGAGGCATAGAAAATTGAAAAGATGTGAAATACACAAGCTACATGAGTGATGTCAATTTAACGTGAACATTTGCATATTACTTTGTGCTACATGATGATTAATAGGTCATCCCTAAATTGTTTGAAATATTTTTTATAGCGTGGGTGCTTTTCAATCTCTACAAATTCTTTTTTTTTTTTCCATCAAATGTCAAAATGTCTCTTCTTCCCTTTTGAATACATTTTCAAGGAAGTCATCACTGAATTGCTACCTTCTTAGCGGAAGGGGGGGGGGGCGTCCTTTTCAAACCGGCACCTCTTTTTGTGATAAATGTGACGTAGAAAGAAGTCTTCGTGATATAGCAGCATTATTTTAGTCACAGTGCACGTGAAATAATCAGGTTAAAAATGGTCTGAATAGAACGACTGAGTGAGGGAGGGAGAGGGGAGCTCACAGGTACGTAATATAATAGATCATAAAAATTTTAGTAGTAGTGGGGGAGCAAAGCAGCAATATCAGACCTGAATGTGAGTTGTCCAATTCCGAAAGGAAGAACTTAATTGCTTTCTTCAATTTCATCCTCATGTTGTTTAAAAAAAAAAAAAAAAAAAAAAAAATGGAAATGTGATATTTGGTACAGAAAGTAACATATGAGTTAAAAAAAAAAGCCAAAAGGACACAAAATTCCACAATTACAATGTTTTCCAAACGGGTATCAAAAACACTCCTGGCAAAACCGATTTGTTCGCACACGCTCACACGAGACTACGGCCCAAAAGAGAATATATCTGCGGCAGGTTCATAAAGCATGAAATGAAACAACTTCCTTCCAAAGCCATTTGCATACAAAGTCTATAAAAATCATGGGGTGATGACAACAGGCTCTTTTTCCATTGCGGTCTCAGCTAGGCTTTGAAGACTCACTTGTTTCTTTCGCCAAGAAAATGAACACTAAACGTATTAACGAAGAAACGTAACAGTAGAAAAATATACGCAACCTATATAAAGTTGACATTATTAACTCATTCACTGCCATGAATTCATGAAAAAAAAATTCAATTTAGGGGCGATTATTATTTTTTTTAATTGTAATTAATCGTATGACTTCACTAGTTAACTCAGGATTAATCGCAAATTTTATATCTGTTCTAAATGTACAATGAAAAATTCTAGGTTTTCATACTCTTGGTAACAAAAGAGGATTTTTTTTTAGAAATGAGTTAAAATGAATTTTCGACGTTTATAGCCGCCAATGGCAGTGAATGAATTTTAAAAAAAAAAAGAGAAGAAAATATGATTAATAATTTGAATTTTAATTAATCGCATGACGTTACTAGTTAACTCACGTTTAATCACAAATTTATACCTGTTCTAAATGTACAATAAACAAATTCTAGCTTTTCATACTCTTAACAAAAGAGGGTGAAAAAAAGTTCAAATAATAGAAATAGTTCAAATGTATTTTTGACATTTTTAGCCGTCAATGGCAGTGAATGAGTTAATAAAAGTAATAATAAAAAATAAACCCAAGTTATTGTTGTAACAACAATACTGGAGGACCAAATTTTTGTACAAAATATATATATATATTTTTTTGGAGAACTTTTGAAGGGGATTTTGAAAATCCGATAAAATATATCTGCTGATACATTCCCAGCTTTTCATAAATTCTCACAAGCAATTTGTAAAATAACCAGCAAGACAATATTTTGTACCGAAATTGGGGAATGGTTTTTCCTCAGAAGATTATGACTGAGAAACCATAGAAATGTGTCATTTGCCACCTCATATTATGACATTATTATTACCAAATGATGGCTAACTAGTTATGAAATCAGAATTCAAGGAAAACAATTTGTTAATAATAATATTAATAATTTGTTATTAATTAATTAATAATGTTAATTTGTTGTAAAAAGGGGTTGCGTCAACAAGGAAATGCTTGTGATATCGCAACATTATTATTATCATTTTTTACGTGATCCAGATTTTTAGCAAGTATCATTTAATTTGACACCCTTGATTAGAGTTGTATAGGGGTCTCGAATCTGGCCCCCGGGCCTTGAGTTTGACACCTGTGCTTTCCAGTCATCAGTTATGAGATATATAGTTACAAATGAAGACACTTTTTTTTTTTTCATATTGGCTTAAATATCCCACAAAAAGCTTGCGAGCGCACTCGAATGACTGTTAACCCACTTTAACCTAAAGAGTTGTCGATTGAACGAATCAATAAAACCTGTCACACAATGATCATGTGTCCCTGTTAGATTATCTAAAAAAAAAAATTAAAAAAAAATCACATTATGCTTAAAATGATTTTAAAATAATTATTTGAATTAAGAAAAAAAAATGGCCTGTATAAAGAAACTGTAAAATGTCTTCAATTTTGGAATCCAGCATCGGTTTGAAAACGTGCAAAAATAATTCTCATGCCTCATGAGCAGCTCAGGAAATATCGATTCGGCACCAAATACTGAATTCTTTCTATAAAACCCGTTTATAAATACTACTTGGACTCTTGGACAGGAAGCTACGACGAGTATATATGGCAAACTCCCGCTGGTCAAAGCCGAATACAGTAAACATTAAATACTTTTATAGCCCAACGTTTAGATATCACAAAAAGAGACTACATTTGTCATTTTTCTGTATTATTATTATTTTTTTGGTGTTTTTCTTTTTAACAAAAGACGTATCGTAATAGACGTTGAACGGACCTGATTTCGGCCTCCGCCTTCACAGTAGAAGAAGCGTTCACAGTGAATGTTGGTACCTTCTCCAATCAAAGCAAAAGCTTTTCGTAATACGCTGATGCATAGTCACAAAGGGGCCACAGTGGGGACGATAAGGCAGGAGAAGGGCAAACCGATCACAATGGCCACTCTGGAAAACGGACAATTCGGGCTCCTCCGCAAAAAGGAAATGAACAAAGCATATTTTGGTTAGAGGAGTGTCTGTACGCTCCCTTTCAAAACATTGTAAACATTTGAAATGGCTCTTTTGCGATGCGATTTCGTTTATGGAACGACACACGGGAGTTAATTCAAATTGTCACCAAACAAGACGAGGGGGCCGGGTGTACCTAATATCTATACGCATTTCCAAATGAATTAACTGACCGACAAATGTAGTTTAGTACGCTGGAGATGCATCACCGCCTAATATATTACAGTGCATAATTGACCATCTCATCAGGTCACTTCACGTAAACGACAAAAAACTTTCAAGCATTGGTTAACTCATTCGCTGCCATTGACGGCTATAGACGTCAAAAATTCATTTGAACTATTTCTACTAGTTTAACTCCCCCCCCCCCACACTTTTGTTAACTAGAGTATGAAAACCTAGAATTTTAGAACAGATATAACATTTGTGATTAATCATGAGTTAACTATTGAATTGAAAAATGTTAATCGCCTGACGCTCCTAATTTTTTTAATTATTATTTTTTCTTAAAAAAAAAAAAGATTATTAAAAAAAAATGTCTCGGTTTCCATACTCTTGTTAACAAAAGTGGGAACAAAGTTGAACTACTAGAATTAGTTAAAATGATTTTTTTTTCGTTTATAGGCGTCAATGGCTGTAAATGAGTTAAATGGGAAGTCAACCCAAAATTTTTAATTGCCTGATGTCCCTAATTTAAAAAAAAAAATATATTTTTTTTAAATCGCGTCAGGCGATTAAATTGTTTTAAATTTTAATTAATCGCTTGATTTCAATAGTTAACTCACGATTAATCACAAATGTTATATCTGTTCTAAATGTACAATAAAATAAATCTAGGTTTTAATACTCTTGTTAACAAAAGTGGAGAAAAAAAATAAACTAATAGAAATCGTTAAAATGAATTTTTGACGTCTATACCCGTCAATGGCAGTGAATGAGTTAATGAACTGTGCATGATGTTATTGTAGTGGTTAAACCCTGCATTTTGGCTGCCTCGTATTTACTGTAAATGTTAGTGCACAGTCTAATCATGTACACTTTTATTTTTTTTCCGAGACATTTGATGTATGCTACTTCTCATATCTGCATTAAGTCCATGAGGCTTTTTAGACACGATAAACAGATTTGGTAAAGTGCATTGTAATAACGTGTATGTTGCTACATGTTGGAAATGATTGTATTTAAGTGGAAATGCAATTTTGCATGCAAATATAGCTTAATAAGGCTACGTTTATGAACTATTTTCCAGGTTACCGCGGAGCACCATTTTTGTTTCCAGACAGTTATCTATCCATGACACACTCAATTAATTTGGGACGATAGTAGTTTTCTGTAAATTGTACTAATCCATACGACGGCGTATTAGGGCCATTTATAATTATTATTTATTTTTTAGAGGGGGTGTAATATTCTGAGAAAAAAAAATCAAAAATTTACGAGAAGTAAACTCTCAGATTTGTGACATTATTAACTCATTCACTGCCATTGACGACTATAAACGTAAAAAAAATATGTGAACTATTTCTATTCATTTAACTTTGTTTTCATTTCATTTTTTATGAAAACCTAAAAGAAGAAAAAAATATTGTACATTTATAACAGATATACAATTTGTTATTAATTGTGAGACAACTATTGAAGTCATGCGATTAATTACGCTTACAAATTTTAATCGTCTGACGCCCCTCATTTTTAATATATTTTTTTTAAATTAGGGGCGTCAGGCGATTACATTTTTCAATTGTAATTAATCACACGACTTCACTAGTTAACTCACGATTAATCACAAATTTTATATCTGTTCTGAATGTACAATAAAAAAACTTCTAGGTTTCCATACTTTTGTTAACAAAAGTGGAAAAAAATGAAACTAATAGAAATAGTTCAAATTAATTTTTGACGTCTATAGCCGTCAATGGCAGTGAATGAGTTTAGTGGCAAATTTAGTATCCGGACACTGTAGGTACATAATTGATCATGAGACATCAGGGTATATACAGAATCCTACAAAAGAGAGTACACCCCTCATATTTCTGTCAAAATTATTTTTTATTATTATTATTTTTTTAAGTATTTCTATGCCCAAGAGAGTTAAGACAATGCTGGAAAACCAAAACAAATACTGACACTTTGGGCATTTTCACCTTTGGGGTGTATTCACTTTTGTTGCCATTTTAGCTATTAATGACAATTTGAGTTATTTTGATCAAATAAATTCACAGTTATATAAGCTGTAGACTGACTACTTTTAGTGTTGCAGTGCCATAGTCTCATTTTTCCTATTTTGTCGACTGTCACGTGGCCACCTGGAACATAATATAAACATAGCCTTAACAATGTTTGTATGGTTGGTTGTTCATGTAAATGATAGGAAGAAATAGGAAGAGGCATCAAGGGAAAAAAAAGAGATATCTCAACACAATATTCCATTTATATTGGCACGTTATCTATAAACAGCGTACTGGATGATGATCAAGTTAAATAGCTACTTACTTACATGAGGTCATTTATCAGTTTGTCTCACCTTTCACAGTATAAAAGTGCACTCATTGCCAAACATACCCCCATTTTCCAAATTGTAAGCCAAACTCCCGCCACCCTCACACCTGCGTCTCCACACCGTCAAGTTTAGGCATCAGGATCCGAGGAGTCACCCCGGAGTTGAGGTCCCTCTCAAACTCCAAAAGCTGCCCCATGAAGTTTAGATTCGGGGACACCACGGGACGACGGCTGCGCACGTATTTGTAGGCGTCCGTCATGGTCATGAGGGTGTGCTTCATTAGGTAGGCGATGACGATGGTGGCAGAACGGGACACGCCCGCCTGGCAATGCACCAACACACCCTGGCCGCTTTGATATGCTTCCTCTGCGGATGAAGAGAAAACAGGCCGGGTCATTTTGCTTTGTGTTAGAAATAGGGGTGTAAGAATGAGTGCGTTCATTTTGAGTTAATTTAAAGTTCCTTTAACGCCACAATTTTTTTTAATGCACCAAGAATGACCCCCCCCCCCCCATTTTTCTTTGTGTTATAAATAGGGGTGTCAAAAAGAGTGTGTTAATTTTGAGTTAATTTAAAGTTCCTTTAATGCCACAATTTTTTTTAATGCACCATTAATGACCCCCCCCCCTTTTCTTTGTGTTATAAATAGGGGTGTCAAAATGAGTGCGTTCGTTTTGAGTTCATTTAAAGTTCCTTTAACGCCACAATTTTTTTTAATGCACCAAGAATGACCCCCCCCCCATTTTTATTTGTGTTATAAATAGGGGTGTCAAAATGAGTGTGTTAATTTTGAGTTCATTTAAAGTTCCGTTAACGCCACAAATTTTTTTTAATGCACCATTAATGAGCCCCCCCACACACACACACACATTTTTCTTTGTGTTATAAATAGGGGTGTCAAAATGAGTGCATTCATTTTGAGTTAATTTAAAGTTCCTTTAACGCCACTAAAGCCTGTACTGGGGGAATTCCGGTCACAACGCAGCAGACACGTCCACGTCAAAATTTAGCAGTAATAAATTTAATAATAATGCATATATTTGTGGAGACTGGAGTCAAGTTGTATTTTACAATTTAAAAAATGTTACTTCATGTTAAAGATTAGATAGCTCTAATATGAAAAGAAAAATGCACTGAGCTGTCATCGTCTTTCAAATGCAATTATGCCATCTAGTGGCAGAAAAATTACCTCAAAACAGATCAATATCACACTCACACATATCTTTTGAATTTTATGAATTATTATGAAACTACTGTATCAATGACTAAAAGACAAAAAAAATCCACTTTAACAATAGTATAAGAACTTTATTTAAAATGTTATTAAAATATTTTATTGATATTTTTGTGCATTTAGAAAATTTGTGATTAATCATGAGTTAACTATTGAAGTCATGCAATTAATTATGATAAAAAAAAATGTAATCGCCTGACACCCCTAGTTATAATATAACACAAGAAAGCTACGGTCGCAACAAATTGGTCTAAAAATCTTACCAATAAACTCAAAAACCTCCTCAAAGTATTGTCGAAGGTTTTGTTTGCTGTTGTCTGTGGCTGGCAGCCTTTTGTAGTGCAGTCCTGATTTAAGGTGGTAGAGGGGAAGGTGCGTCGTCACATTGACCACGTAGCCGATGTTGAGGTGCAACAGCAGATCCAGATCTTGAGCATCCCTTTCGTTTCCAAGAAACAGGAACGGCAGGATGGCGCTGATCACGGCGTTCTCCGCGTCGGGAGTCATGGCGGACTCATCAGACAGGGAGGCGGGCAGCGAAGAGGAGAGCGGCAGAGAGAGGTGCACTGGGAAAAGACAATATGACAGCTTGGAAAACAATTTGGAACTTAGAACCTCTATCAATGATGAAGTGACTGCCGCAAGGCTAGTGAGAGGCACATTATGAATCTGCGCGGAGGCAGGTTAAACCAAGTGTTTGTAATTTGTGCCTTTGCGCGCGTTGACATAACGGACTCATTTGCCGCCAATTAATGAAGCAAAACAGAACTAACAACAATTTTTTTTGTAGGTGTATGTTTAGCGGTTTCTTTTGACCTTTATCATACTTTATTGAAGCAATAATGATAAAAGAAGCACCAGCTTCAAAAAGGGTTATTAAAAATAAAAATTGTGTAAGAATGGAAGACGAGTAAATAAGAGGACATGTAGCATGTAATATAAGATCGTCAGCTGCTGTAAAAGTTAATGACTGAGGGTTTGGAGACTTTTTTTTTTTTTTTTTAGTAGGAACCTATTTTACACTTGTTTAGCATGTTAAAATGTTTCAGAAAAAAATATTAATAATCTCTTGCCAAGCATATTGAGCTTGATATTAAGAGTGATTTGAGGCGTCATTTAAAATGAAGTCAAGTTGAATTTTTTTTTTTACGTAATATATTCGGTACGCTCCCACTAATCTAAATATTAGGTACGTGACAAAAACGTATTATTTTTCATCAGCAAAACCAATGTCACCGAAAAGTTTTAATAGAGGAACAAAGTTTTTTTTTTTAATTGATCAATAAAAAAAAATAAAAAAAAAAAACGGGCGGAAATGACCCCTAGTTTCAAATTAAAGCAATAAATGCCCAGTAATAAAGTTTCCTTAAATGTGGACCAAATTATATATATATATATATAAAAAAAAGGCACTGATTTCACAAGCTATTTGGCTACTCACTCTATCTTACACCATCGCTAGCAAGAGACGACGACAGTTCTCCGCGTGGGACGGCAACTCCGATACCGACATCTCTATCAACAATACATACGGTATGATATCAAATTTTGGTATCGTACCATTTTCATTGGCAAATTGGATGAAACTTCGTCAGCGTGTTCTCAAATACCTCAAAATTCGCTGAGATACGTCAATATAAAGAGAAGCTCAAACAGACTTAGCGTGGCGTGACCACACAAAAATGGCGTCACGAATATGGGCGGAGCCGGCTCTATTGTCACGTACCAATAAATACAAAATCTTGATTAATATTAGGTGTGTGCAGTATGAATTAAGCAACAAAATCCACCTTTTTTTATGCATCTCAGGGGGCGGCCATTTTGCCACATGCGTTTGACTGAAAGTGACACACGGCCACAGTGCCTAGGACATCACATGACCAAACCCAGAACAAATGTAGGCGAGCAATGTTGGTTGCTGCCTGAGCCTTTAAGCACTTTGATGTCATTTTTAGTCAACAGTAAGTGGCAGCACATGACAAAATGGCCGCCCCCTGAGATGGATAAAACCAGGTGGATTTTTCCAGCTAATTCATATTCCACAAACGCAGTATTAATCAAAATACCGTGTTTAGACTCATGGAGGTGCGTAGACCATATTATTGTACAGAACATTTTTGATTTGACTTCACATTGAAAACAAGAAAATATTTTTAGCTGTGATTCGATCCACAAGTCAAGTTTCTTATGTTTTATGACCCTGAACACAGAAGGAGGGTCAAAGTCTTACTTCTGCTCTTCTCCTCATTTTGATCTCTGTTGAGCGAGTTCAGAGCCAAGTGAAGGGACTGGGCCGATGGTAGCGAATGTCCCCCGTCCCTGTCTCTCTGCCAGGGTTTGGGTTTGATGAGCGTGCTGGGAGCGGACGGCGGAGGCGAAAAGGAAACCGGCGACGGCGGAGAAGGGGAGCGCGGCGAAGGCGAGCAAGGATACGGCGTGTCTCGATTGTGCTCGAGCGTGCCCGCCATTCCTGCGTCGTCTGCTTTATTCAGAAGCCTCCTGAGCGAGCTCCGTTGTTCGTCGTGTCCCGATCCTGACCTGCAGCCCATAAAATCCAGGGCGGCCATCTTGTCCTGCTTCAGTCGGCGCCGGCCGGCGTGGTCTGTGAGCTGAGAGTGTGCGTACCCCTGGAGGTTTTCGCAGTCGAGACGGACAAGCCCGGCTCTTTTGCTTTCGTTTTGGATCTGCCTCAAAGTCGTCTTTCCGACTCCTATTCCGATCCCGGCACAGTGATTCTCCGTATGGGTCATCTTTCTCGCCAGTTCTTCAGGCCAGATAGTTCGTACGCTGTAATCGTCATCATCAGCTTGAAACATAGCCGAATGAGGTGCGCCGATGCTTCTTCCTGGGGGTTTACCTCTACGAGGGTTGAAGGTCACCACTATGGGATCGCTGCTACAATAGCTACAGGTGGAGCTACCTGTGTGGGAGGCTTTGGGATTGCAGCCCGTGACACAGCTTTGTATTGCCCGAAGAGGGGCAGAAGAGGATATGGGGGCGCAAGGCAGACACCCCCCGACCATTTTCTTCCGAAGAATCGCGGGGCTCTCGAAGTTTGCGGCCTCATTGGAGCAGGAGGCACAGCGGAGAGGTTTGAACAGGCTTGATCGGTGTTCAGACACAGTGCTGTTGGTTGAGGAAGTGTTGGAGGTGGAGGCGGTGGAGAGACACCCTCCCAAATTCCTCAGGCCCATTTCTTTGCCTCCTTTTTTCACAACATTGTGGGCGCCAGAAAACGAGGTGGAAGAGCTGCCTCCGCCCGCTTGGCAACTGGAGGCGTGTCCTTTAGACCCTCGGCATCCGACCAACCTCCAGCAACCGCATCCGAAGGGGCGGGTGCAGTCGATGGTGCAGGTGTGGTCGGGACTGGGGAAACCTCCGGTGTGGGACGTGCACGGGGACAGGGGGAGACCGTGAAGGATGTGGGGACGGTGATCTCTGTGGCGGGATGGGCGCGGCTGGTGGAATTGTTGGAAGGTGGCGGGGATGCGAGAGGGTTGAGGGGGAGAGGAAGAGGGATGGTTCAGGATGGCTGCGTGGGGAACGGGGACGGAATTGTGGTGGTGGGGAAGACCGTGGTGAACCGTGCCCAGCTTGGAAGTCTTGTGATCCAGCAAAGGGAATTCAGGGTCAGGTCTTTTCAGGAAAGTTGTGTTTTCTTTCTCTTTTACATCCTTGAGGTTGTGCTGCTGTGCCTGCGCAGGGACAAACTGCAGGACTCCTCCGGCGGATGACGACGGCTGACCGTGTCGACTTCGCTGCGGTTTGTGTTCGGCTCCAGCAGTTCTTCTCTCAATCTGATCTGAGTACGAAGGGGTGCATTTTCCCCGCGCACCCTTGGCACTTCCGCTATGGCCGAGCGAGTTGCTGATTCCCGCTCTGCCGCTTTTGTCCAGAGTCAATCTGATATCAATAGTATGCGTGTGGGACGGCAGTCGTGGGCTGAGGGTTACAGTTCCGTTGCTGTGGCAGTGACTCGGGTCGTTTCTGTAACCCGGCGGCACAGCCGAATGGTCGCCCGGGGTTTTCTGTCCGCGGGAAGATCTGCGCTTGCATTCCAAAGTCAGAGATTTACAGGTGGGTGAGTAGAAATGAGGACGGGGAGCTCGGCTGATTTGTCCATTGGAAGAAGCGGATATCTGAGACGAGTGATGTGGGACGGCTTGAGGGGAAGCCTCGCACAAGGTTATGTTTTTAGGCCGCTGGATGACCACTATGCGTTCGTCGAGGGGAAGAGGAGGCATCTGGGTTCATGGGAAGCTGCCCAGAAAAGAGGAAGAGAAAAAGCAGATATTAGTCACAACTTTGAAAAACACTGAAAATGTGGGTCAGACTTTAAATCCCATTTGTTTCGATCCAAAACTAGGATCATTGCCTTTTGTCTTTAATATTTAAACACTACCCTTTTCTGTTTCATTGTTGGCACAGCTAGTCAGTTATTTATGAAATGTAAAGTCAAACCCAAAAAGCACCACAGACAACACGACAGTGAAAATGTTTCCAGTTTGTTTTTCCACATATTTTTTTTATCTGATGCAAATGAAAACATTCCATCAGATCAACAATGTCCCATCTCAGATTGAACGTCAACTTGTCACACATTATTCCTTCATCACCGGCTGCACAAATGGGATACCCGCCGGTGCATGTTTGACCTTAATGGATAACATTGTAGCAAGGAAGCACTCCCTTTGCCAAATCCATTTTAAGGGCACATCTCATTTTCTACTTGGGCCACTCGCCAGAAATTGAACGCTCATCTATATATCTAAACGTTTTGACATCCCGGCACAGAGGGTGCCGTTATAATGAAAAATTAAATCAGAAAATGGCCAGGGTATGTTAATCAGGATGCCAATTGGCTTCTTAAAAGCTTATTTACAAACATTGTGATGAACTTGCAACGACCCTTTATCCCTCAGAGGACTCATCAAGTCTCAGCACGACACATTTGCTGCTGTCAAGGATAATGCCTTGCCCAATGATAAATACTTACTGGCTGCTGTGTAGATGTGCCATACACAACATTTAACCCTGGAGAACCCACAGGGTCAAATTTGGCCCCTATAAATTCTGCTACTCAAATAACAAAGACCTTTTTTTTTTCCAGCAGTGATTTTGTCCCTGTGTTCTTGTTTCCATTGGCCAAAGTGTGTTTGTACATTCAAAATCCAGTTCTAAAATGCAACAAATAAAACAAAAAAATTATATTGTTCAATGTAGCTGTGTATTTGATTGATTATTTTCTTAAATTCTAAATACTTTACTGACAGTTTTTGTTATTCAGATTTTTTGAAATGATACCCCTAAATCCCAAAAGGGTCAAATTTTGCCCTAATCCTAAATTAGGGAATAAAGGGTTAAAATTGAAAAAACATATATTTTGGTGTTCAGTGAATTTATAGCAGTCATTTAATGTATAATTCATAATTTTCCAAAGAAAAAAGGGTTCTTGTGTTCTCCAAGGTTAATCAATAATCAATTTGAAAATGGATACTGCTAATATTTAACAAAAACGGTTGGATCAATCAGAGATGTACATTTGGTGTAGAGTAAACAGACCACCACGTATACACAACAATGCAACTTTTTCTCAACACGACACAGCACAAAGGAGGACGTAATAGCTTCACAGCTCATTAAAAGGCAACTTCGCACTTACTTGAGCCATTTAATCGCCACAATCATCATCATGAACATTTAATGACTTATTGGTACGCTACACCACAACAGAAAACACACACCTGATGAACACACACGCATACTGATGAATGGGGATCATCCGTAATGTTGAATGATTCTAGGACTCATTAATCTGTTGATTAAATACTTGATCTACTTTTAAGCACATAGGAAGTGGGAGCAATTGCCATGCAGTTCGGTTGGGTACAAATGATACAGTAGGTTATGTTTACTGCTCAAAGGGCAAACGTTTTCTTTTATGTTACAGGTTTAAATATTAATTATTATTATTTATAATAATGAATAATAATAATACATTATTTATATTGATACAGGTTTAGAATTACTAACTTATATTACTATTAATAAATATTATTATCATTAATTATTACAGCTAATGAATATCATTTCCGATAAGCAAACTCTAAAGCAAATTGAGACTGCTCTGCATTAACTGTATATGACGTTTTTTTCACGTGGTGAGATTGGCAGATTTGCATGATGGATTATTATAAACCGGCATGAATGTCACGGAGAATGACGAGGCCTTTCGACAATTTGGAGGAGAAGCCAAAGCCCCTCACGTAGTATAACCTGAGTGTGCAGGTTTTATGCTTGTACTTAACTCATTCACTGCCATTGACGGCTATAGACGTCAAAAATTTATTTGAACTATTTCTCCTAGTTTAACATTTTTCCCACTTTTGTTAACAAGAGTATGAAAACCTAGATTTTTTTGAAATATTTTATTAGAACAGATATACAATTTGTGATTAATCGTGAGTTAACTAGTGAAGTCATGCGATTAATTACGATTTAAAAAAATATATATTATTATTTTTTTTAAATATATAAATTAATATGTACATATATATATATATATATATATATATATATTCAGAAAAGATTATTAAAAATTAGGGGCATCAGGTGATTAAAATTTGTAATCGTAATTAATCGCATGACTTCATTAGTTAACTCACGATTAATCACAAATGTTATATCCGTTCTAAATGCACCCCCCAATTTTTTTTCTTGTTTTTCATACTCTTGGTAACAAAAATGGGCAAAAAAATGTTCAACTAATAGAAATAGTTCAAATGAATTTTTGACGTCCATAGCTGTCATTGGCAGTGAATTGAGTTAATGGGGAAGTAAAAAACAAAACTTACAATAATATATTCTATGCAACTTCACGAGTCTGAATACAGTATTCTGATTAATGTTGGGTTTGTGGAATATGAATTAAGCAATAAAATCCACCTTTTTTTAATCCATTTTAGGAGGCGGCCATTTTGCCACTCGCTCTCAACTGAAAATGACATCATCGGGGTCAAGTAACAACCAATCACGGCTCAGCTTCGGAAAACGGGTGAGCCTGGTAAAAATATATATAAAAAAATAGATTGCATTTTATTTACTAGATATATTCAATAATTCTGAAATACACTATTCTCTCATATTTACATTAAAATATTGCATCATGTTTAATATTTATATGTTTATAAGTAGACTTCGGAACACCTACATCGACAAGAGGTTAATAAAAAATTGTCCCCACATTTTTTATGATAAAAAAATTAACCTTCACTTTTATGAAGCTGAAGTTATCTATGATTTGTTTTATAGTACTTTTCATTGAAATCAACATAACTCACGATTTAATAGCCACTTAAGACATCCGATTTAAGTTAACCCGCGAGCAACAATCTCACTCAGTTTCACAAAATCAAGATCATTTGCCAGATCATAATGTTTTACTATTGACTTGATTTATTACAACAAAGCAATGAAGATAGATCTCCACCTTGTGACAATATCAATATTTGAGTGAATATTTGACCAGTGTAAAAGTACTGCGTGACACTGATGATGAGCATGTCATGGTCTCTTATACTCTTTGGTTGTGTTTTACATTTTGAGATGACTGAAATGAGTTGATACCAACTTCTTATTTAGTCTAAAAATGTCCGACAAGTAAAACCCAACCAAAATGCATGGCCAGATATAACAACACTACAATTTTTTTTAATTGACCTATACTGTACCATCAACAACATTCCTTCAATTTCATTATTTTGGCCGCATGTGTGTTCATAGGGTCATTTTCATTAGAATTTTTCCATCTTGGGCCATATTCATAATGAATTGCTCACTGAGTGGAAGACTCGGGGAAATAGTGGAGAATAAACAGGGAGACAGCGAGACTGTCAAACACACAACAGGGGAAAGTGAACAAATCCCAAATAGTCTGGGGGATGTCCTGCATCCCCACAGCAAGCAGATACCGACCCAAAGAGAAGGCAACCTGATCTTTGGTATCCTCATGCCTACGTCCACGCACACAGTCTGGCGATGGTGTCCTCATCTTTTGTGTGTGTGTGTGTGCGTGTGTGTGTTTTTTCCTTTTTCAGCGTTGCCTGTGGTAGAGGGGGTGGGGGTTACATTGACCCAGATTTGTCATGGTGGAAGCCGCTATCTCTCTGATCACCACTCGCTCACACACTGTCACTGAAGGCTGGCTAGTGGCCTTTTCACTCCCTCATAGTTGGATATTCAGCAGACCGTCATAGTCACTGAGACAAGGAACACACCAAAAAAGGAAAAAGTCAATCCCAGCACGCTCTTTGTATCGCCGGTCATGTGACGCGGTGATGCAATTGTAGTTGAAAGTACAGAAGTTCAATGTTTGAGTGGATGGCTAGATTGACCAGTTTAAGATTTGCATCTTAATGTATACAGTATATTTCATTTAAAAAAAGTTAATTGTTAAATATTAATTAATATGTTAAATATTTGACCTACACAGAAGTCCAGTAACAGACCACCGCTCTGGTTCTGATCTGCCAGGGGCATAAAGCGCCTGACAATTTAGGTCCTTGGGACACACAAACCCCTTCAAGGTGATGACTCAAGGAGTGAACATTGTGACCTGAATTTGAATAAAAAATAAATTAAAAAAAGGCTATACGTGTTTACAGTTTTACACCACCACAAGCTCAATAACTAAGTACAATGGATATAAAAAAAAGTCTACACACCCCTGTTCAAATGCCAGGATTTTGTGATATAAAAAAGTGAGAAAAGATAAATCATTTTAACACTCCCCCCCCCACACACAATTGATGTGTCTAATAACAACAATTCATAAAAAAATTTTTTTTGA
This sequence comes from Vanacampus margaritifer, assembly GCF_051991255.1. NCBI lineage: Eukaryota > Metazoa > Chordata > Actinopteri > Syngnathiformes > Syngnathidae > Vanacampus > Vanacampus margaritifer. Next base: position 5,975,050 of record NC_135447.1, on the reverse strand, counting down.
GACAGGGCTAAAAATAAACTGAAATAATGTGGTTGCACGACTGTGCTAATGCTCCTTCCTATAACTGGTATGTGTCTGTGTTCAGAATTAACCAATCACTTTCAAACTCATGTCACGTGAGAGTCACACCTGCCACCGTTTAAAGCAACTCTGAATAAAGCCAAATCCATTTCAGATGTGACATTTAAAATAAGTAAAGTATGGCGGTGGAAGCTATGTTTTAGGACTGTTAACTGGGGCCTTACACAAGATGTAACGCAAATAGGAACAGTTAGCAATAGCGATCATGGTTAGCACGCTCTAAAAAGCAACGGCATGTCATTAAATGTGCATCTTAACTTTATTTGGGTTTAATCTGAGGTACTTTAAATGGTGGCAGGTGTGACTGACTGACTACCATTTAACCTGAGTTTAAATGTGATACAGCTCTTGAATTAATCTAACTAGATTGTCCATGCGTTTCTAATATTGTGGCTGCCATTCCAAGTATTGCCACGACAAAAGTGAAAACGGTCGGTGATAGTGCTTCCTTGCCAGGTTTTGCCCCAAAGAAGAAATATCACTCCCCCTTAATGGCGCCTGAGTTCCTCACAGGAGCCTGAAGAGTTTTTATTTATTTATTCATTCTATCTGATTGCTTTTCCTACAATAGAAGGAAGTGCAGAACAACAGTGATTATCTCTTCACACTGTAGTCATCTATCAAGTGAGCCTTCAAAGATGGCGCAGTGTTTTGGGGAGAAGCCGCTGAGGGAGCTTTTTGGGAACCGATGCTTATCGGGCTGTAAAAGATTAAAGACAATCTTTTGTTTCTTCTGCCGGTGGGTAAAGAAACTTTACAAGTACCTGAATGCACTAAGCGTGAAAGGGAGAGGATACACTGCAAATAGGATGTGTTAAATCGATAATGGAAGAAGGTACACAATACAGAAAAATGGAGTACACATCTATAAAATACACTGATGTGAACTTCCAGTAAATTATATTTTTTTAATATTGCTAACATATTTTTTTATAAAGACAGATACTTTTGGAGGGAAGTCTGAATTTTTCTTTTATTCCATCATACACAAATGTGCTTTGACCCAGCGATATTTGCATACTCGATATGAGTGTTACTGAATGACACTTTTGTCGTTATGTTGAGGTTTTCTCTCAGAACGTCGAGTTTTTCTATCCCTACTCGGTCATTTAACTCATTCACTGCCATTGACGGCTATAGACGTCAAAAATTCATTTGAACTATTTCTATTAGTTTAAAAAATTGTTGTGTGAAAACCTAGATTTTTTTAATGGTACATTTAGAACAGACATAAAATGTGTGATTAATCGTGAGTAAATTAGTGAAGTCATGCGATTAATTACAATAAAAAATAATAATAATCGCCCGACGCCCTCATTTTTAATGATCTTTTCTTTTTTTAAATCGCGTCAGGCGGTAAAAATTTTCAATTGTAATTAATCACATGACTTCAATAATAAACTCACGATTAATCACAAATTTTGTATCTGTTCTAAATGTACAATAAAAAAAACATTTTTTTTTAGGTTTTCATACTCTTATTAACAAAAGTGGAAAATTAATAGAAATAGTTCAAATGAATTTTTGACGTCTATAGCCGTCAATGGCAGTGAATGAGTTAAAGATCTTGCGGTTGGGTTATGATCACTTCAAGATTTGAAAAAACAAACATCACATGGTGAACTAGGATTGTAGAACTATGCAAGGGTACTGATGTTGCCTGTACTTGTGTGACAGTGTCCATGCCTGCAAGCAAACTGGACGGATGAACATGTCCTGACAATGACCAAAGGACAAAAAACATGTCGTTACATCCTCTTATATGAAATGGTGGCACCTTTTGTATTCTTTATAAACCTGTAACCAGCCTTTTAAGCACACAAACAAATGCAACATTTTGAATATTAGATGAACTGTCACAGCAAGACTTCCCAGTTGTGGCTAATGAGCAGTTTAAGACTTTAACAGTTTGCCACAAAATCCTCTTTTATAAAGCAATAATTACATTTCCTTGTACTACATCGGTGTCACAACATCGAGTAAGGTCTCACAAGTGCCACTTGGGATTCCTTGAAGGGCAAAGGCGGCACAAAGAAAATCGGTAAAAATGTTATATAAATGGTAATAAAAGCCTGTGCTGTGTTTGGCTACTGGCCAAAGTGCATTTGGATCAGACATTGCATCCTAAATGTCTTTAACTCTTCAGTTCCTTGCACTGTACGTCTTTACAGTAATTTAAGTTGAAAGCGGAAACAGAATGTTGAAACGCAATCAGCACTGCTTAACATCTAGTGAGTCGGGTGCAATGGATGCACATAATCTGCATCAAGTAGAAGTGCAGCCTTGATTATGCAAATGTTGACGTGTTGTGGATCTCGAAGAGCATATCAGAAATGTGTGATGAGCAGCGGAATGGAAACCAGTGCGTGTGCAGCCTCAGAGGTGTGGCTAATGCATTAGGAGTCATTTTTAATTATGGACACAGTTAATCATCAATCTGAAGGCCATGATAAATATTACTATTTTGTCATACTGGAATAGGGTGCATGTACAGTATAAGTCGTCAATTTCCTTTTTATTTTTATTTTGTACTGAACATCAGCAACAACATTAGCTACTGTATAGCAAAAATGATTGGCACTAATGTTGCAGGCCAGTTTCTAAATGCGCCGTTATGATAATCAGCTTTTTTTGGCTGCCTCATCAGCGCTCATGCCCCACAACAGGCGACTGAGAGGAAGTCAGAATAATTACATCACTTAATCGTCACACTCAGCAGACACTGATGGAAGTGACAAAACAAAATGGACAAATCTTGCTCTCGCCGCATCTGCACAATCATCATGGACATTGACGCAAATGTCGAATAACCATGTATTAGTGCCTAGACTTATGCGCCATATTTGTTTTTCAAATGGGTTACTAATTGTACTTTAGTGCTACACCATATGTTGTCTTAAGTGCTTTAAGAAGCCTTATATTCACTTTTTGGAGTGTACATTGTGGAGTGATACACACAGCAATGCTAATATATGGTTTAAATCTAATCTACGGTTTAGTTTAAAATAACTTCCATTAAACGCCAGGCTCCATCGCCATACACTGGCCAATGTGTAAAACCTAGTTTTTTTGTTTTGTTTTTCACTTTTGGTAAACTTTTAAATCCATCTTTGTCATGTCTGTCACAGCAGCTAGCTAGCTAGCTAGCGCTAAACTAACCCCTGTGAGGGTTCGTCTCTCCAGTCCAGCATTCAAGTTTGCAAATCCTTTTTTTGACTGATTGATTAACAGTTAAATATAATGCTCGTTAGCCGGCTAAACTTTGCCGTACACTTGCAAAAACTCCCTGGTGTTGTGTTTTAAACACTGATAGAATGGATGGATAATATTTTTTAATATAGTTAGTATTATTATTAGCAGCAGCAGCAACAGTAGAAAGAACCGTTAGGCTTTTAAAATAATTGGTCTAACCTCAACTGTGACCTCAGGGTTCTTAAACATCACTTGGATGTCTGGCACATTTGAGGCAGTACCATTTTTATTCTTGACGACACCTTTTTTTTTATTTATTTTTTTAGATATACTACATAGAAAAAGTATTACAACATTTCAACATTACACATCTAAAGCCAAACTACTTCTGATTATATATAATATAATCTAAAACAGAAAAGAGTGACGTTTTATTCCCACGAAGAGTTCTGATTCGTCTAATCCGTGTGCATGTTCTTCATAAGAGGAAGCAAAAAGAGTTGCCTGATATAGACGACTAAGAATAGCAGCAGAAGAAAAGCTCCTTAGAAAATAAATGTTGGAATTTGAGTCCTCAGTCAGATGAAAAAAGAAAACACACACAGTATGCTTTAAAGAATAATCTCCTCTAGGGATGGGTTCTGAAGTCCCGCTGTCATGGCTAGTTAATGAGAGTTATTCTAATGGCTTGACAATTTAAGTCACATCACTGAAAAATTGTTTATGCTTCCGACAAAGTGAGTGCTTCTGTTCCTTAAATAAATGTCACAATTCTGACACAAACCCCAAATCCAATGAAACTGAGACGTAGTGTTAAATGTAAATAAAAACAGAATACATTTAATTGCACATGCTTTTTTAAACTATTCAATTGAATGACAATATGTTTAATGTAGCGTAGTAGTAGTTTAAGAACGTTTCCCAAGGACTTTAGAGATTTCCTCATCTATGGGCCAATGTCAACAAAAGATTCTGAGAATCAACATTGAATGCTTCTATCCCTTTGGCGCCACTGTATTAAAAACTGGCATTATTGTGTAAAGGATATTGCGAACGCCACAGAACAATATTGTCATTTAACATTGGTTTCTGCATCTACAAATGCTATAAAACTACCATGCATAGCAAAATCGGTGTATCAACAAACTGCAAGGTAATGCTTTTGACTGATCATGTCACAGATGTTGAAATTAAACTATCAGCATAGTTGTCATCAAATTCCAATGGATGTTTATTTCCACAACTATTTGAATCACAAGACTAATGTATTGATGTATTGATGTCCATTTTAACGACGCAAAATAAACATATTAGAATGTGTGCACGGGATAATGTGAATTGTGACGACTGTATGCATTCACATCAGAAAAATGTAAACTGTATTCCTTTCACTGATACACATTGACAGGCTACATCCTGGCAAAGCAGCCTTTTTGGTCTGTTTGTGTGTTTTTGTTTGTCTACAGTCACCAGCCACAAAGTATACAACTGTAAAATAGTGCCTGAAAATGATGATAGAATGAATGTTCTTAATGTAATGATCCAGTTTGTTGTAGAACTGCATTGATAGTCAAAAGAAGTTAATTTCTACCCTACCCCCAAACCTCAGAACAGTTGGTCACCTTTTCAGTGGATCTTGAATTAATCATCTGGCAGTAATGTAATTAAAAGCACTATGATGCATAGACTGCTAAAATGCTTAATATCATCAAAAATAATTTGATGAGTATCCCTAGTCTTTCTCACAGTGAGCTCCTTGTTGTTTCTCATTAACATCACCACAAACATAATATACATTAAAAAATTGTGATATTCGCGAAAATGCAGTACTGTACAGTAAAATGAACATATTTAGCTCATTTTTACACATCCGCTAGGTGTCCCACTAGCTAATTAGCAGTATTAATCGCACGCTCGTATTTGTAGTGTTCAAACCTCTTCTTCCTTTTTTACTATGTTGACAAAATCTGCAGTGTCGAGGCATGCACTGTACAATCAATCCAAGCAATAATTAAGATGAATTAAGAAAAAACGCACTAACATAATTTCGTGGCATTCAATGTGGCGCGCAATACAACGTTGACAAGAAATAGCTGTACAACACACAAAGCATTATGTCGGTATACGGTGAATTGGACCCCCCCAGATGTCACAATAGCTGACCAACACTTGGCGCACGCATGCAGCCTGCAAGGCCAACCGAACCTGACGTTAGCGATTTGCCCAAAAAAAAAAAAAAAAGACCGACTTACATCAAGAGAGGTAGTCCCGGAGTCCGGTCGTCATTTATATGCAGCGTCACCACTCGTCTTCATGCCTGTGCTGGTACCGATGGATCTGGTCTGATCCAGATGTGTGTGGCACCCAGGCTGTCCGCGCGCTCGCGTGGTCATGGGGCTTCAAAAATAAAAATACTTCAAAAAAATGCAAATCGATTTAAGTTTGCATGAGAAAAATCGGCATGTGGAGCGCTGGCTTGGCCAAGTGAGTGTGTGTCAAAGTGAGCTGCGGCGCGTGCGTGTGTGCAGCATGTGTGTGTGTGTGAGCGTGTGTGTGTTGGGAGGTGGGCTCTATTGTCTCTGCTGTGCATGACATCATCTCAGGCCAATGGGGGAGCGCACGAGATCAAGAAGAGCCACGGGCGTGCATGTTGAGACACACAGTCATGCTCACATTCGTTATTATCATCAGTATCCGCTTTTCTTTCTTTCTTACTGTTTCTGTTCAATAACACAATACTACACAGGGAATTTAAATTATATATGGCTTTAAATACAGATACTCAAAATTTTCTATCAACGACTCTGGTAAAAGTAAACGTACTGATTCGACTCTTGTAAAAAGTACAAACCCTGAAATGTCCACCTTGTGGACGTAGGAGTAGAACGTACACATCAGTTTTCAAATTTAGGAGAAAAAGTAAAATGGCATGAGAGAAATGAATACTGAAAACACATGAAAATACAACAATTTAAGTAACAAAGTATTTGTACATCATTGCCACAACTGGAAGATTTGTTTAATAGTGCTAGGGTTTAGGGTTAAAATCTTTATCGCAGCCTTCCTGTGTTGAGTATTCATGTTTTCTCTATTCTTGCCTGCAATGAAGCAATGTAATTAGTTTATATAGTTTGGTGTCCGAGAAAAGGTCAAAACTCCTCGGCCAATTCATCTGGTACACCTTTTAATCTCCAGAGATCCAATACGAGAGCACTATTACTAATTCCGTATTTTCAAAGACAATGCTGCATTATATTGGTTGCATATTTGGTAACTAATGTGGTATTGGAAAAGCTTCCAGGCTTGCCAAATCATTTTCGGGAGATGTTGTTAAAGGCGTTGCTAATTGATGTTACCATTGCATGATGATGTCATTACATCATTACATTGAACATTACGTAGATGACATGCGGCAGTATTCAAATTGATCAGTCGACAAAGAAGAAAAAAAACTTGCTTTTTAGCGTAATATACTATACACACAACACATGATTTATTATGATTATTTATTTATTTATTTATTTTATATTATTATTTACTTTTATTTTTTTAAATGATTTCTAATATTTTTTTGAATTGCTTTATTTAATTATTTTATTTTATATTATATTATTATTTACTTTTATTTTTTACATTATTTCTAATAATTAAAATATATATTTTAAATTGCTTTATTTAATTATTTTATTTTATTTTTTATTATATTATTATTTACTTTTATTTTTTTAAATTATTTCTCATAATTAAAATTATTATTTTAATTTGCTGTATTTTATTATTTTATTTTATATATCTTTTTACATTTTTATTTATTTTTAATTTACTTTTTTTATTTATTTATTTGCTTTGTTCATATTGTTAATGCAACCGTGCACGACTTACCAACCAAACAAAATGTCTCTCACCTAAATGTTTTTAAAATTTTATGATCTCCTCACAAAAAAACAAACAAGCAATTTGTATTTTTAAATGCATACAACAGCTGCTGCAGTCAGCCAACAATGATTGAGGCAACTGTGACTTGTGTGGCTTCGCTATTGAGCTGAGCTGTCACGATTGCTGACATAACTCACAATAATGCCGAGCAGCTCGGCAGACAGGCTGTGTATTCTTCCGACTGTGTGACAGAGAAATCATTTTGTGTCATTTAGAGGGAAATGTGTGCCTTTTTGGCTTTCGGGTCACTTTTAAATGTAGCTGAATGAGTTGCTGAGTGCTTTTTGGGAAAACGCTGCTAAATTTAGCAAAGAGACCTCGGAGACCTCATCCCTGACATACAGGGACTCGTTGCATGTTTTTATATTTCCTTTCATGTCCAAAAATGAATTTAATTCAAAGTTCTTAAATGTGAGTGTAAACTGTTGCCTGTATACAGCATCATCACCCTGAATGAGATAGGCCAGTGTACGTAAACTTTTTAAGCCACCTCACTTTGCACTCCATGTACCACCATTGTGACAAACATTTAAATACAGTAGAATAAGTATTAATCAAGGATGTTTGAACAGTAACACTGTGCTTAAATATAAGGGAAAAAATACTTTAATACTGATTATATGAAATATATTGCACTTAAAAAAAATTTTTTTTAATACAAAACAATATTTCAAAAGAAAGTTCTAAATGAAAAACGTACTAAAAAGTAAAACACAACAGAACTGTACTGAATGATTTGTTGGTGCGCCACTAGAGGGAGCACTAGTAGCACACTTTCAGCCTTGCTGGGACAATAGACACGGGAGGGACGGATGTAGGCCTATAGGATCTCATTCTAAAGTTGTGCGAATAAACTGTGTATTGTGATGTATTACATGTTGCCCAAGTAATCCATAATAATAATAATAACTAATAAAGAAAAAACAGGCAAGTCTGATTTCATTTATGAAATAGGCGACGTTAACGCCAATTCAAACCGAGTAATCATTTAATCCAATTACTCTTCCAATTTATACTTATCTTCTGTATTCAGCAATCTGTATCCTAATATATTGACATAAACATAGTTGATTATTAGAGTGTTTCCTGCTCACCAAGAGGGGATCAATTACAGTACTTAATAAGTGTTCGCTTTTCATTATGTATGTACTGAGTAAACCCGCAAATGGGCCCGGCGGAAATGACGGCGGTGGGAGCGCTATTGATCAGCATAATATATGGTTTTGCTTAACAACTCACTTGCCCAGTTAATATAGTCAATTGATAGAAAATGAAGTGGTAATATTTTCGTTTATAGCTAATTTCATAATTACTCATAATGTAACCAAGGGTTTCAGACATTCATTTTGGTTACCTAAAAATAACAACTTTAAAAAAAAAATGAACCCAAAAACTATGTATTAAAAAATAAATAAAAAGAAAAAGTTGAGTATAATAAATTAATTTGTGAAAAACAACAACATTAAAAAAAATAAAATAAAAAAAAAATATATATATATATATAAATAAATAAAAAAACTCATTACTTCCTTATAAAACAAATATAGAGTATTTAAGAATACCAGAATCAGAATCAGATTTTTGGGCCAAGTAAGTAAAAACACACAAGTAATTTGTTTTCACAGTCACAATCCGCCCGAGAAACATGAAAAATAACAATGACCAACAGAGGGAGACAGAACGGGAAGCCTGCCGGTTCGCTACATTGCACCCTGAGTTTCTTGGATGGGGGAAAAAAAGGGGAAAAACATTAGGAAATCTGTGCTCTTTAAAGGGGGGCACAGACTTCTGCACACAGTAAAACAATAATGCCATACATACAACATAAAACAAATATTAATAAATTAATATTTAATATACTGTAAATAATAATAATAATAATAAAAATATCCATCCATCCATTTCGTTTTTCGGGGTTTTGGGTCAGTAAATAATAATATTATTTTATATAAATTTAATAATATTCATATCTATACATACAGTATTCCAATTTGTAAAACACCTTGTCACAATACTATATTTAAATATTAATAGTTATTGATAATATTTTATTAGCTTTCAGTACTGACCATTTAATATAATATAATTTAGTTCCTTCATTTGTTTTACTAACAATCCAATATCAGTGAAATTTTCATACACAGTACTAATTTTTATTAGCGTATCAATTTAATGTATGTACGTGTACATATGATACACATTAGCTGCTGTGCTGCACATAAAATCCACTAGCTCTCTCCTCCCCAGTACAATTATGCAGTAGTTGGACCATGATCTCATGCTTATGAGGAAATGATGTCATCTGGTCGGATCATAAAGTATTTTGGTGCCTTTAGGTCTACTTCACGCCAACATTTAGACATAAATACAGAAAATGCGACACATTGAGGTGAATATACTTTGTAGTTCCTTTTGTTCAAGTTGACAATAATAAAAAGATATAACCATAAAAAAGAAATGAAATGGGGCATTCAGTCAGAAAAATGAAGACAATAAGACATCTGACATTATCATAAATCACCAACATTTATTTCCATTTTTATACATTAAACATGCATATCAATATATTGAAATCTGACACTTCTACTGAAATTATTCCGTAAATATGGCTTTACAACTAAAATAAATAACACTCAGGTAAATACAGTTCATCTTTCGATATGGCACGTCATCTCAAACAACAAACCAGTTCAGTGATTGTGCTTATACTCAACGCAAAAGTGGACTTTTGCTTTTGTCTGTGCTTTTTTTTTTTCTCTAAAAGTGATGTTAGCGAACGGTCACAGTGTCAGTGTGATAAATAAGAAATATGGCATCTCACTGAACATTTGTGAAAACCATGATAGGATGCCTTTCACCAATTTGTTCACACATACGTACAAATGTAAACACGCTCAAATTGTAAACACAATTTAAAGCAGGCACTCTGTCCTGGGGGACCTTTGTTCATTTATTTGAAAGAAAATGTATTTAAACTATGAGTAATACCAACCATCACACGTATGAAAAGCATTGAGAGATTACTGCTGAGATTCACATTACAGGAGCACATCAACACATTGTTGTTCAAACATCACATACAGTACTTTAAAATAGATTTCCAAGAAACTCTTTATCTGACGCGTGCAGAAAAAAAAAAAAGTATTTCACAAAATCCACACACACAATGTTCATCTGTTACATGATATACAATGAATATTTAATGTAAAGCTCAAGTAATAAATACCAACGCACACACGTATGTTTTATAATTATTTTTTCCCTCTGTGATATTTTCCCATTTAAGTGAGTTGACATCCAATGTTTTCTTTCTATATAAATTTTTATAGAAAGTTATTTCATAAAAACCTAAAAACTCAAAAGAACTGTCTCTAAACAAAGATGCCAGGAAGCATGTAAGGTTATCTAAAATGAATATGTTAAAGGAAAATGTTTCGTTGGCAGCGCGACTGACACTATAACTAACTGTAAACTCCTGTGAAAATAAAACACATTCTTGAAAGTGTCAAAACAAGGAGATCCGGCCGTGCCCGCCGTCTCAGAAACCAGGCACGTAGCAGTAGGCCTCCAACGAGGACAGCAGGATGTAGATGAACCACAGGGAGAGGAAGAGGAAGAAGGTGATGAGCTTGGCTGTCCGTGGGCCGCCGAGCTCCGCGTTCGATATGCTCGGACGGCGGCGGTAGAGCAGCACCAACACGCACACCAGCGCCATGATGGTGAAGAGGGTGACAGAGAAGGCCAGGGAGCCCGGTTCAACCTTGAAACTCTTGCCTCTGGTCTTCCAGTAAACGGAGGCGATGGTCCACGCCACCCCGATGCCCAGGAACACGTTGACCGCGTTGCTGCCTGTCACGTTCCCGATGGATGCATCAGCATATTGGTCCTGGATGGCGGCCACTTTACTCGCAAATGTGTCTGGAACACAAGATAGGACATGAGAGAATTTGTCAAATACAACTTAAGATGTCTCCAGCTCACTTAGGATTCTCAACAGGATAGTTGGTACCTTTTCAGGACTGTGTGCAGATGTATTTTTATGGCCAACCAAACCTTAAAACAGGGGTCTCAAACGCTTGGCTCCAGGGCTATTTGTGGCCCACAAAACGTTATTTTGTGACCCACTATTAACCCTAACCCAAAGTCTTATGTTAGTGTGGCGCCACCTCTTTTTCCGTATTGTTGTCCTGAGCATTTTGTGTGTGATTACAAAAAAAAATATATATATATATATATATATATATATATATATATATATATATATATATATATATATATATATATATATATATATATATATTTACAGTTTTTATAGTTCAGATTCATAGTGTTGTAGTCAAGAGCACACCAACCAAGAACAAGACATTGTCAAGACTCAAGAGGATTGAGACTGACACAAGACAAGGACTTTTACATGAGAAGATCAAGACCCTTGGAGATCGAGACAGAGACAAGACCAAGACTTTTGGAGATTAGGACCTAGACAAAACCAAGACCTTAAAAGTGTCGAGACCGTGACAAAACCAAGAAATTTGGTGATCGATACAGAGACAAGACCAGGAGTTTTGGAGGTCGAGCCCGAGACGAAATCAAAACCAAGACTTTTAGAGGTCAAGACCTAGACAAGACCAGGAGTTTTGGAGGTCGAGCCCGAGACGAAACCAAAACCAAGAATTTTAGAGGTCAAGACCGAGACAAGACCAAGACCTTTGGAGGTCGAGACCCAGACACGACCAAGAGCAACACATTTGGAGGTTGAGACCCAGACACTACCAAGACTTTTCGAGGTCGAGACCGAGACAAAACCAAAACCAAGACTTTTTGAGGTCGAGACCGAGACACGACCAAGACCTTTGGAGGTCGAGACCCAGACACGACCAAGACCTTTGGAGGTCGAGACCCAGACACGACACAATCAAGACTTTTAAAAGTCGAGACCGAGACACGACCAAAACCTTTGGAGGTCGAGACCGAGACACGACCAAAACCTTTGGAGGTCGAGACCGAGACACGACCAAAACCTTTGGAGGTCGAGACCGAGACACGACCAAGACTTTTAGAGGTCGAGACCGAGACACGACCAAGACCTTTGGAGGTCGAGACCGAGACACGACCAAGACTTTTAAAGGTCGAGACCGAGACACGACCAAGACTTTTAAAGGTCGAGACCCAGACACGACCAAGACTTTTAAAGGTCGAGACCCAGACACGACCAAGACCTTTGGAGGTCAAAACCCAGACACGACCAAGACTATATATGTCAAAAAAATATCACCCAAAAAAATCCCGGCCAATATAATTTTTTCACTGCGTTAGCAACAAAAACAAATCTCTTATCTAGGGGGCTTGGTACTCCAGGCGACACCAGGTAGGCAGTGCAGTTGAACACCTGCATTCTGCGTTTCTCATTGATCATAATAGTACTGGCCTGGTCTCGACCGGTCTTAGTAAAAAAAACCCTGAGACAAGACACTGATAAGTGGTCTTGAGATCGGTCTTGGTGACAGCTTTCAGTGATATGTAATTCTGAAGTGACACCAAGTGGAAGGAAAAGATATCCTGTCACCCAGTCCCTATAATGACTTTTTCAAAACCTGCCACGAAGAGAACGGTTGGGGACGAGAACAGCCAATTTTGAAGAAGAACAGGTGACAGGATGTTGTTGTTGAGTGCAGGGCCACCCCAACTTGAAAGCACAGAGTAATTTGTGCAGACATGCTGAGGAGTATGTCACCAATCATTAGTCTACTGCTTTTTATTTATTATTATTATTTTTTTTCAATATTTAAACCCCTTTTGAATACTTGCCACCCCACACACATTGGCTTTATTACCAGATAAAATGTCAAAGACAACACCGGCAATTTAATTGTGAAAATATTCTTGGCCTATTATAAAACAATGGACTATTATATAATCTGAAGGGCACTCTACCCGGAAGGCTGATGGCGCTTCTCTCCATCGCCAAGTTTCATAAAGCTCGCCCCCACATAAAAAAAAAAAAGGAAAAAAAAAAAGCACATCGTGGCATAAGCTAAACCATTTCATTGACTTTAGTCAGCAAAAGTGTGTGTAAATACTGAGCGCTCAGCATTTGCTTTACTGCGCGATAATAAAAGTATCTATTGTGTGATGCTTAAACACAAAGCAAGCATTCAGACACCTGTATGTAAATATTCTGTAACATTTTCTTTTCACCAATTATTTAGCCACTCATTTGAACTCATTCACTGCCATAAATTCATTTAAAAAAAATATATATATATATTTTTTTTAAATTGTAATTAATCGCATGACTTCACTAACTTTAACTAAGGATTAATCACAAATTTGATATGTTCTAAATGTACAATAAAAAAAATCTAGGTTTTCATACTCTTGTTAACAAAAACGGAGAAAATGTTAAACTAAAGGAAATAGTTAAAATGATTTTTTGACGTTTATAGCCGTCAATGGCAGTGAATGACTAAAAGAAAAAAGATTATTAAAAATTCAGGACGTCAGCCAATAATTTTTTTTTAATTGTAATTAATCGCATGACTTCACTAGTTAACTCACGATTAATCACAAATTTTATATCTGTTCTAAATGTACAATAAAAAAAATTCTAGGTTTTCATACTCTTGTTATAAAAAATGGAGAAAAAAATTAAACTAATAGAAATAGTTCAAATTAATTTTTGATGTCAATAGCCGTCAATGGCAGTGAATGAATAAAAAAAGATTATTAAAAATTCAGAACGTCAGGCAATTACATTTTTTAATTGTAATTAATCGCATGACTTCACTAGTTAACTAATGATTAATCACAAATTTTACATCTGTTCTAAATGTATAATAAAACAAATTCTAGGTTTTTATACTCAATTGTTAACAAAAGTGGAACAAATGTTAAACTAATAAAAATACTTAAAATGAATTTTTGACATTTATAGCCGTCAATGGCAGCGAATGAGTTAACTGCAATATTATGGCACCACGTTGCCGGTAAACAAGCAGCAGTTTGGCACATAGTGACCCAAACCAAATTGAGAGACGGCGTGCAAGGTTAACCCAAACCATGTTTAAATCAAAAGAAATTTTTTACACACAAAATGACATGTTATAATAAAGATCGAGGCAAAGGTTACACAGTTCTCCCCAAACAGCTGCTCCTGCAGTGGAGACAAACATCAGACATAACGACAGCAGACACCCACCTGGGACAGACGTGCCCAGGGCCACGAACACCACGGCGGTGACCGAGTCCTTCAGTCCGACGGTGCACCCGAAATGAGAGGCCAGGTCCCCGGTCACGGCTGTCAGGACGCCAATTAATGAGATGGACACGAAGAAACAGGCCCATCCGTTCCAGTACTCGGTGGGCGGGACGAAAGCAAAGAGCACTTTCCAGAAAACCGTCAGGAAATGCATGATGTAATCGAAGCAGGAGGGCAAGCGCTCCTCGCCACTTTCTTCCTCATCGTCATCACCTCGGGAAAAGTAGAAGAGACTGGAATTAAGGCCTGGGATACATACGCACATTGATCATACCTGTACTATTTTCAATTTGATAGCTACCTATGGGAAGCTATAGCATTTAGTCAACTATTGTTCTGTGAGCGGGTCATATCAAAACACACATAATCAAAAAACTGCAGTGATCTCATCTTCAACTGCATCAAAATGAATGGTGTGCCAAAAAATCGATGCTCATAAGAATCGTGATTCTCATTTAGTACGATTCAGAATCTATTTTAAATTATTTTATACTGTCTTGCCTTTGTTTGTGTGTGCCTTTATTTGGAGCGCTGTTCACGTTGTACCCGGTTTGGCCACTGAGGGGCAGTGTGGTTCCACGCGGTCTAATACACTTAAGTTGTAGCCACATTAGAAAGTAGAAGGAAAAAGTCACGATCAAGTTTTTCCAACGAAGTTTTTTTTTTCAGCGTGGAGCCGTTCTTTTCAGTGAAAAAAGTGCCGCGAGTTGCGCGCTAATTAGCATTAGCGAGTCAGCCTGGAGTAGATCATTACAATTCCTTGCACATCTATAGGAAGGAAAAATCCTTGTCAATCAAATAATTTTTAATCAAAAATCATTCTTAATCGAAAAACGATTTTGAATTGAGTCGCAGACCCAAAAATCTGAATCGAATCGTGAGACATTCAAAGATTCCCACCCCTAGTAAGTAAGTAAGTAAATACTGTAGGTATAGGTAGGTAAAGCACGTAAGTAGGTAAAGTAAGTACGTAAAGTGTATGCCATCATTAGTTTGCGCAGGTGTACTGGTGAGTGAAGCAATGACTCAGTGAGAGGGCCTTGTAAAAAGGCAGGAAGTGTATTTTCTATTTATAAACTCTGCACGCAAACTTAGGTGAACTCGGAGAAAAGTAGTGAAAAGAGCATGTTAAGAAAAATGACACATCGAGCGTGCAAGTCATTTTTTGTAGCGCTTATGTGCACGACTGCCGATCTAAAAGGTCATGAAAGCCAAATAATGCCAGCCGGAAGGGTAAGATTATTTAAAAAAAAAAAAAAAAGATTTACCACAGCGCAAACATTACTATAAATACTTGATGGCCATTAATTGTACAGGTTGGGGAGAACTGGCTAGTTGAGTTTTAAATGATGAGCCACATGCATTTTTAATCAAATGCCTGTCTGGGTTAGGAAAAATGCAAGAAATGAGCACAGAGTTGCAAAAGTGAAAAGCTTTCAAATAGAAACTAGAGAGCTCCGTAGTGTGCACTCTAACAAGAATAAGATAATAATATGTAATAAAAGTGTGGAAAAAATACACTTACACGTTCATGCTTGGTGCAGATATATGTCATTGATTTCAAATGTTTTAATTAAAAATGGATTCTTGACAAAGGGGAATATTTTGGATACTGGACACCCACCCATAAAAAACCCCCGCAAAAAGCAGCTGGCCAACTGAATCAAGCTCACGGCAATATCGACCTTCCACAGGTTGGGCGAGAGAGTGACGTGACGAGACGTGCAAACTCACCTGCGCTGACGGTGACGGCGCTAACAAACTGCTCCCTCCAGCTGCTGCTCCCCACCACCAGAGCCAGGTTCGTCTTTTTAATCAGCTTGTCCACCGTGCTCTGCCGACAGACAAAAAAAAAACAAAAAAAAACGCTGCATGAACATGACACTGCATACTAATTTGAATAAAGTTATCACTAGCCTCTTTTTTAACTTAAAAAAAAACAAAAAAAAAACGAAGTGGGAAGTTGGTGAGAGAGATGGACAGTAAGGGTCATTAGCTTTAACCACCAAGGCTAATAAAACTCCTACACTCTTGGTCCAAAAGAAACAAGTAAATTGTTATTGCCACTCCCGATGGGCCTTTGCTTGACCCGCTCACTGCACTGCACCATACTGAGACTGAGAGAAGTTATCTAATTTGGGACAAGAGAAAAACAATGAGAAAATATTCTCTCAGTTTTCGGGCAATGTTCTGCATCAGTAGATCTGCTGAAAAAAAGAATAGAAAAGCCAAATGACTGTCATTCATCATTTTCACATTGGTTTAATTAAAAATTGTTTCCAGTTCAAAACTTTTTTTTTTTATCATGTGGTGTCACGTGGAGGTCAAGACACACACGTGACTCAAATGATTGGTGACATTGCTTGGCCTATCTGTGCCGTTGGGAATTTGGTGCGCTCAATAGTTGACTTGACGGTACGTCGTGCAGTTTCTTTATTATTGAAATCCCTTCATGCTAACTATGTTGAGCAGAAAAACCAGTCAGACGAATATGTGCAGTATGAATTCACATGTATGGTGTTCCACAAGGTTCAATTCTGGGGCCCCTGTTGTTCTCATTGCATCTGCTGCCCCTGGGTTCCATCTTAAAAAAAAAAAAAAAAGCAAACCTAAAGCAACACTTCTTTAAACTGCATGGAGTTGGGAAATATAAGAACGCAACACTTTCTGAATTCAAGGTGAAGTTCTTAAATTTGGAGAGAAAAAAAAACTTCACTAAAGAAGCTTTCGGTGAATGAGCATGAAACTGGTGGGGTCCAGTACCTCCAACAAGGTTAAGAACCATTGTGTTAGATGGTTAAAAGTTTTTTCCACTACAGTACAGACTACTTTTGCATTTTAGAAGAAAAAAAAAAAAAAACAAAGTAAGAGAAATGAGAACCTGCAGAGTTACAGTAATCATATACATTGTCATCTGCTTTGTTGCGTTTTCATTTTTGCTTTGTTCTTTCTTTTCTTCCCGTGCGTGTCCCCCTCGCAAACCTCGTTCCATCCGACAGAGTTTCTAATAAATATCACAACACAAACCACCGCACAGAGAGTATTTGAAACTCCCCTGTTGCACAGGAAAAACTGCTCCAGCATGAAAAAAGGAAGACAGATTCATCATTCTGCATGACCAAGCAAGCTGAACAGGACAGGTTAAAATAAATAAATAGATACAAATAAATATATATATATATATATATATTAGTGTTGCAAAGCATTCAACATGGATACAGCATGATGTTTGAGTGGTTAGTCTGCCTCACACATCTCGGTTCGGGGTTCAAATTCCACCTCAGGAAGCAAAAATAATGGAGAAAAGGAGAAGGGCAAGTCCACGTCAGACTCTTTAACGAGCGCCTCAAATGAAAACGCAAAACAAACAAAACAAAGAACCATCCATTTTGTTTGCATAGAAAATCACATCATTCAATCAAAGTCACGCAAATTGGATGCTCCAGTCTCGTGCTCTGCATACAATAAGCAATTTAGCAACGGGATCAATGAATGGATGTGGGGAGAGCAAAAGTGTCTGCTGTGTGTTTCTAATGAGTAAACCACCATGTCGTATGAAATCAAGCGGATTCTGTTGTTAACTCTTATTCTTGTTAATTATTAGTCAAGTATTGTATATCGATTTGCAGGAAGCTTTACGCATCAAGCTAAAGGCTTCGTTCAGTGAAACCTCCATTACTGCTGTTTGTTTCCATTTCAGCCACCTGATGTTGATGCAATTCTGTGTAAAGAAGGCATTATTTGATTACTTTATTAAGTGTAATCTTTTGCGTGTTCAAATAAATTGCAGAATTGAGATCGTATGAAAAAGTTCCTTTAAGGAGTTTATTAAAAAGAGCTCTTAAAGACACAGGAGAATAGCTTACATTCGAAGGTGATGTTAAGCTTCCAGTGTGACGAATATGAAAACATACAGTTGCTTTATATGCTTGTAAAAAGAATACTCCCGCCCTTAGACTTGACAAAGAATTAGTGTTCTTAATAAGCAGACATGATGATACTGATACGATTATCTCAGCTCCCCACCAGCCTCGGAGAAATGACGTAGACAGGCTTTGACCTTGGACCTTCCGTTTTTACGACCAAATGACTAATGACTTGATAACTTGACCACTTTTAAAACATACACATTCTTATCTCAAGAACTGGAAGGGAGTGAGAGATTCCAATATATTTCACAAAAACATTATCACAGTGTTATTCATTTAACTACACATAGTTGTATGGCATCTATGTACTTATAAGTAAATTCAAAAACAGTAAACATATAAATTGAAAATGTTAAATGTCAACAGTATCCATCCATTTTCTGTAGCATTTCTATCGCAGTAAACGTTGGATGAGGGCTGGAGTACGCGATGGAACTGTCACAAGTCAATTGCAGGGCATGTTGATAATATAGCAGGGCGTCTAAATAACAGGCTGGGGGCTATTTGGGGCTGCTGTCCTATTTTTAGTGACCCGCAGCATTTAGGAAAAATAACATTTGACACAACCCTATAACGCTATATTAAAAATATGAATAAAATATAATGCAAAAAGAAAGGTGTTAGGTATGTGTGCAAGTGTGTGAAGGGTCAGTGTGAAAAAGTGTGGGTGTCAACCAAATGTGTGTGTGTGAAGGGTGTTGCAAACACATCCCCCATGCTACTAACACCTACTAGGACTGCTGAAAAATTAATAGGTTATAGACACGTATACAAAGAAATCAAGCAGTAACATCATTTCTCTTAACTCATTCACTGCCATTGACGGCTATAGACGTCAAAAATTCATTTAAACTATTTCTAGTAGTTTAACAATTTTTTCCACTTATGTTAGCAAGAGTATGAAAAAACTAGAAAAAAAATTGTTTTACATTTAGAACAGATCTAAAATGTCTGATTTAACAAATCAAGTAATGTGATTAATTACAATTAAAAAAAATTATCGCCAGGCGATTAAAATTTCTAATCGTAATTAATTGCATGACTTCACGATTAATCACAAATGTTATATCTATTCTGAATGTACAATAAAAAAAGTCTAGGTTTTCATACTCTTGTTAACAAAAGTGGATTTTTTTTTTTAAACTAATAGAAATATTTCTAATTAATTTTTTACGTCTATAGCCGTCAATGGCAGTGAATGAGTTAATAATGTCTTGTTTAGAGGGGAAGTCAAACTCCCCCATCACCTCCAAAAAAGATTATTGACAATAATATGTTCTATGCAGCCCAACTCATCTAAATATGGTATTTTGGTTAATATTGCGTTAGAGGAGCAGTTTTTATCCACATCAGAAGGCGGCCAACCAATCAGCTAAGCTTCAGAAAACAGGTGTGCTGTGATTGGTCGTTGCCTGATCCCTGAGCAACTGTGATGTCACCTTCAGTCGACAGCAAGTGGCAAAATGGCCGCCCCCGGAGGTGGATAAAAACAGCTGGATTTTGCTGCATAATTCATATTCCACAAATGTAATATTAATCCGAATGTCATGTTTGGACTAGTGAGGTCACATATAACATATTATTGTCAAGAAATCCTATTTAATCAAAAATAATTCCGTTTCAAAATGATTTACTCCATTTTCTGCTCCAAATTGCTGAATCTCAAGTCAACGGTTTCAAGTGTGCTATTGCTTCCAAATTGATTTCTATGACAGTCACAAGTCTCAGGAAAACTCCAAGATATACAACCAGCCTCCTACTTGAGTTATGAGTCACACCTCTTAAATGCTTGTGCACAAATTCCCAGATGTATTCAGTGAAAGCATCAATAGCCTGAAGACAGAGTTTGATCCCCGCCTATGAGGAATTACCTTAAACTCGTAGGACTCCTCAATGACCACCTCCAAGATTGTGTGTTCTCCCAAACAAGGGCAGCCCATCTTTGCCACGTCCTCGGGTCCTGCCGGTGTCTTGTTATCATTTGTGTCTCCTGCACAGGAGGACAAGTGTCAGTTTGGTTACCTGTGAAGTCCTGCGCATGGCTAACATAGCAATGAGGCACATGATGAATCACTGGTCCCCTTTATAACTGCTGGCTCATCAGGAGTCAAGGTCAAATCTGTTAAGGTTAGATTGCCGTGGCCTGGGGGGGCCCTGAGGTTTTGTGCTTGCTCTGTCCTGGTCGTTGAATCGGTGAAGGCTGATGTCTGTGGACCTCACTCTGCTTCATCTATCCTTCCTTCCTTTCCTCATTCTCTCCTTTGGTCTCCCTAATTTGTTGGAATTGAGATGTTTCTGGGCTTGGTGAAAGACTCTGGTTGGTAACCCGGTGGGTAGTAGGTTGTGTCTGGTCGGTGCTGGATTTCACTTTCCTTTCCTTTCTTTGATCCTTCCTCGGGTCTCCTGACAGCCTCACGACTCTAGCTGGATTCTGAAGTATTCGGTTTAGGTGAACGGTATGGGATTTTTAATAGGTTTTAGGTGAACTAATGAGTACACACTCACACGCATGCACACATGCTCACACACACACACACACACGTACACACTCACGTGCACATACTCACCCACATACAAAATAAAAAAATATATTAAAAAAAATAAAAAAGAGAGCAATGATCGTAAAATTACCAAATGAACAATACTGAGCTCTTAGAGAAAAAAAAATATAAAAAAAAATATAAAAAAAATAAAAAAGGTTCGATTTAGATGGATAAATGATCACCGTGTCTCTGTCCCACTTCCAGCAGAATGGGCTCTTCCAAAATAATGGTAAAAGTCTTGTTCTTCTCGTACTCCTCATCGTCGATGATCTTCACGTTCAACAGCTTCCTGAAAGCACAAGGTCAAAAGCCACAGAGACACGGATCGATGAACGAGTCAAATGATTTCAGAAATTGCAACTATCTGACAAGAGGAAGACAAATGCACTTGTTGGCTTGCTGCCAAGAACAGGACGCCAGGTCTGACTTTAAAATCCAAATCCAAGCATTTGTAGTCAGAAGTGGTGTAGCCAAGAGGCAGACAACCCACACAATGAATCATGAAGAGCTGTTATACACTATGTGAAGATAGCAGCTCGACAAATGCGACTAAAAACCTTCGCCAATGATGAAAAACAGCTTTTATAAATCAGTGAAGCTGGGTGGCAGCAGCGAGGCCATGAATCTTATCTGTAAAGAATCAATGTCTCTTGTATAAAAGGGCAATTGGTAGAAATGACAAATGATGGGAAATTAAGTGTGTTAAATATTTGTGGACGAAAACAACCTTTAAGATTAATCCAGGATTAGTATGCCAAGCTGCTAAAAAAAATACAATTAAATAAATAAAAATAAATAAATATATATATATTAAAAAAAAAAAAAAGTTTCCCCAGCAAGCCTTTGGACATTTTTGTATGTTTTTTTTTTCTTATCACAAAGCTTAGAATTCTTTAAAAATATGACTACTTATATAATAATTACAATAGCTTACAATTAAGATATCGTAACATTTAAGTGACCTAATAAATTGGCTTCATAGCAATGTGGTAGCAGTTTTATTCAACTTTTTTTTGCCTTTTCAGAAATATACGTGCAGGATATTTCACTTTTTGTGGGCTGTCCTCATCTGCTCTATGTGTGTGACTGAATGGTTATGATATATTCAAAGGCAGCTAGGAATAACTTGGAACAACATATTTTCTGTTTGTTTTTTCTTTTTTTCCCCTCAACATTTTGAATTGTTTTAATGGCTGTAAAAGTGTGTGTGTAGTGACAAGGGGGACTATCCCTGGCAATACATCAAAATATGTTTCTATTACTGAGTTACCTTATTCTCTCGGGCTGGTGCACAAGTGGAGTGACTTCAATATTAACTCATTCACTGCCATTGACGGCTATAGACGTCAAAATTTCATTTGAACTATTTCTACTAGTTTTTTCCTTTTTTGTTAACAAGAGTATGAAAACCTAGAAACTAAAATGATTGTACATTTAGAACAGATATAAAATGTGTGATTAATCGTGAGTTAACTATTGTAGTCATGCAATTAAAAAATAATCGCCTGATGCGATAAAAAAAGAAAAGAAAAGAGAAAAGATTTGTAAAACTTAAGGGCGTCAGTTGATTAAATTTTTTAATCGTAATTAATCGCATGACTTCAATAGTTAACTCACGATTAATCACACATTTTATATCTGTTCTAAATATACAATAAAAACAATTCTAGGTTTTCATACTCTTAACAAAAGTGGAGAAAATGTTAAACTAATAGAAATAGTTCAAATTAATTTTTTACGTTTATAGCCGTCAATGGCAGTGAATGAATAAAAAAAAAGATGATTAAAAATTCAGGACGTCAGGGAATTATTTTTTTAATCTTAATTAATCGCATGACTTCAATAGTTAACTCAGGATTAATCACACATTTTATATCTGTTCTAGATGTACAATAAAAAAATTATACATTTTCATATTCTTGTTAACAAAAGTGGAAAAATAACGTTAAACTAATAGAAATAGTTCAAATGAATTTTTGACGTCTATAGCCGTCAATGGCAGTGAATGAGTTAAGTGAATCTCGGACAATGGCAATTGGAACTGAGCATAATTATCTTTTCGGAATCACATTAATGGGATCGACTGCATTTCACGAGCGTTCAAACACACACACATGCACAAATGATGCTCATTATTTTGCTCTTTGTGGAAACTGGCTTTCAAGGCACATTAAAACAAAGCCTTAAGACTTCTCCGGTTTGAATCTGCGTTCGTGAATCTTCCTTGTCAAACTACGACTGACATGCTTCGCTCTCTCTCTCTCTCCCTCTCCTCTCTCGCCCTCCCTGCCTCCCTAATGATATGTGGGTGGCTGTCTATTTCTGTCTACACATATACACCCAGGATGCGGCAACAAGACGGAAGCGCCTTTTGCTCACAGAAGAAAAGCAGATTTATTTTCAACAAGAATGACACGTCAGAGGAAAGTCATGCCAGTGGGAGAAAAGAGCCCGGGGGCAACGGAAAGAACTCAGTTGCATTATGTTGAGGAACAAGGTGAATTCACTCTACGGCCTTATGTGAAGATATTAGTAGGAGAGGGTTCAGTGACGGTGGCTATGGATTCTATATTAGCAGCGTCTGTTCTTCTGCGCGAATGGATGAGGTTTATTCATTTGCGCAGGGAGTAACTGTTGAGCGTCATTTCCATATCAAAGAGTCACACACACGCAAGAGATGAATGTCGAAAGTGAAGTGAAATCAAGAAGGAATGGACACATAAAGACTGAAAATGATTTAAAAAAAACCCCAATGAGGAGTGAGTATAGTTGGAAAGTGCAACAGAGAAGCACAAAAGAAATCTCAAAAAGATTCTCGAAAATGCTGATCAGGCCTCATGTAATGAAATGAGGGCTGATATGACCAAATTTGCGGGAAAATCGGAAAATAACAGTTATTAATGTTATCAAAATATGCCTTAACTATTCCAGGCTAACAATCAATAATAATTAACTAGACTAAGTGCAATTTCTGGAGAAATTGCGCGGGAATGCTGAAAGCTGAATGATAATAGCTAAAGGCTAAGATTTGAATGAATGTGGAATGCTTATGAAGTAAATTCAGAGATAAATTATGAAATTATGACTTCCTGGTTACTGCACTTCGACAGCACCTGCTAATGATTATAAGTTATATGTATGGAAGTGGGCGTGGAAAGTGATACTTAAAAAAAGTTGATATATAACGTTAAATTGTGCAAATACGGTAATTAATGTGGAATCAGACTCAGAATCAGGTTGAAATTTGAACAGTGTAAATCGGAAGTATTATGAGGAAGTTGGCAAAAAAGTGTGGAGAATAAAAATGACAATAACATGCAAAATGTAAACTTCCCTGACAGTATTGGATCTGATTAGACTGCACTTAACGTTGTGACCAGGCAGTCTAGTCCAGGCATACAAACTAGAATGGACGAGTCAAATGCAGGAACGATTCCTTGAATACAAAAAAATGGTGATAAATTCCAGCAGCGTTCAGGGTGTCACTGAAAGCTGACATGAGTTTTATGGATGACGCCAATCAATTTGACTCGTCTTGCGTGTCTGCAGACTACAGGTCACAGTGAACTCTCATTACAGAGACTCTTGTCAGATCCCATCAAGGCTTACTGAGTTGTACTTACAAACTGGATTTGATTTGCTTGAAAACTGGCACTAAGACTATTTACTATTCATTCACTGCCATTGACGGCTATAGACGTAAAAAAAAATAAATAAATAAAAAATATATATAAAAATAAAAAATCCACTTTTGTTAACAAGAGTATGAAAACCTAGAAAAAAATTATTGTACGTTTAGAACAGAAATTTGTGATTAATCGTGAGTTAACTATTGAAGTCGTGCGATTAATTACGATTAATTATTTAAAATGTAATTAATCTGACGACCCTAATTTTTTCATATTTTCTTTTTTGTTTGATTACTTAATAATTTAAACTCAAGATTACACACACATTTTATATCTGTTCTATATGTACAATATTTTTTTTTGTAGGTTTTCATACTCTTGTTAACAAAAGAAGAAAAAAATGTGAAACTAACAGAAATAGTTCAAATGACTTTTCGACCCGGTTTAGGTTTCTATTCTATTCTCCCATTCTTAGCAGAAAAGAAATTCACAATTTGACTTGAAGTGAATGAATGAAAACGACTTCCATTTGTTGAAGATGAGCAACATACCGAATCTCTCAAAGGGGATCAAGAGAGTGCGTCGGTGCTGAAAATGAACACTAAAGTGGCACAGAAGCACCATGGAGAGAAATAGGGTTCTCATATCCACAGGCAATATTACCATCTTGACACGTTTGGGAGTTCGACGGGAAATCAATCATTCAGTACAACTAAAATAAGATGGAAAGAGGTGAGTTTCTTCCTGACACATTGAAAAAAATTAATTCAACTTTCCAAAGATTTCCTGAATAATATGTTCTATGCAGCCCCAAAAATCAAAATATAGGATTCTGGTTAATATTGCGTTAGTGGAATATGAGTTAAGCAGCAAAATCCAGCAGTTTTATATTGTTAATATCTGAAGGCGGCCATTTTGTCACTTGCTGTCAAGTGAAAACAACATCACAGTTGTTCAGGTCTCAGGTAAGAACCAATCACAGCTCAGCTTCAGAAAACAGGTGTGCTGTGATTGGTCGTTGCCTGAGCCCTGAGCCACTGTGATGTCATCTTCAGTCAACAGCTAGTGGCAAAATGGCCGCCTCCTGAGATGGACAAAATGGCCGCCATTGAGATGGATAAAAATGGCTGGATTTTGCTTCATAACTCAAATTCCACAAATGTAATATTAATCAGAATGTCATGTTTAGACTAGTGAGGTCACATATAACATAATATTGCCAAGAAATGTTGATTTCCACTTAAAAGTAAACTTAATTGTTTTAGTTTGTTTCATTTAAAAAAAAAATATATATACTGTATGCGAGTAAAGCAGCTTTAAAGTTTTACAGCCATGTGCTTGATTGTATTTAATTATCTGTTCGGTAATCCTTCGGGGAACTCATTAACTTTGTTAACGTTCATATCGAATGAACGAATCCTTGAACATCATTACCACTTTGTGATTTGACTCTAATGCATAAACTCATATAATAAATAGACCAGCAACGTCATATCATTTTTTGAGGATATGCATTATGCGCATTGAGAGGAATCGGAATTTGGAATGTCTGCCTCACACTTCTAAGAGGCTACGCCGGCTTCCTCCCACTTTCCGGAAAACATGCACCTCAACTGAAGACTCCAAATTGGCTAAATGTATGAATGCGAGTGGTTGTCTTTAGATAATTCTTTTTAATTCAGTAGGAGGGCTTTTAAACATGAACTGCTTTTATAAGGTCATGTCACAGCATTTGAATTCGATTTTTCTCTGGACTTTTTTTTCTTTTAAGCCATTCAGAAGTTGATTCGCTGCTGTGTTTTGAATTTTAGTGTGTGTTTAGAACTCAATTTTGCTTCTGTTCGAGGACACAGACTGATGACTAAACATTCTTCCTCAGGAATTTCTGGTAAAGAGCAGAATTAATGGTTCCATCAATCACAACAAAGTCATCCAGGTCCTGAATAGCAAAGCAGCCCCAGACCGTCACACTTCCCCAAAGAAACCTCCCTAGCGTGCATGAAAGTGCTTTGCGTGACTTTGTTAGTTTGTAGTTTGGATTTGAAATGTAGCTTTTGTGACACAAGTCCCGTGAATTTTTTTGAGGTACAACTTGCACATATAAATAAATATGTGAATGTTTTCCATTAGTGCTGAAACAGAGCATGCAATTCATTCTCCAGGGGAGAAATGTTTGAGCAATGATTTCAAACTCTTGAAATATGTTAGCATTACCCAACCGTGACTGTGGCGTGCTGCTTTTATCCACATGTGTCAGGAAGTTCACAATGTTATTGATTGGAAACAACATTAAGCGTGAGGAGTTAAGAACGCTGGCTATTGATTTACCTTTCCAGAAGTGTTCCCCTTCCACTCACAGGGCTTTCATTTGAGCTTATGTAACTGCCCCTGTTATCCACTTTAGC
Source organism: Vanacampus margaritifer (assembly GCF_051991255.1). Taxonomy (NCBI): domain Eukaryota; kingdom Metazoa; phylum Chordata; class Actinopteri; order Syngnathiformes; family Syngnathidae; genus Vanacampus; species Vanacampus margaritifer. The sequence continues at coordinate 5,948,077 of NC_135447.1, read as the reverse complement.
CTCAACTGGTGTGTTGCGGCACACACACACTGAGGCGCTAACAAAAAACAGATGCACAAAAGAAAGCTGTACATAAGCATCACAGGGGCTGCGCGGGGCTTCAAATAATCCACAAACAAAGCATGTAGAACATTTCTCTTGTCAGTTTGTTTTGGCTCAGAGGCGTTGCTGTACATCTTGAACTACTTGCTACACTGCGGAATTTAGATATTCATTTCTCGTTCGACTGGATTTTAAATGGTTTCTACTTGTGGTTTCTGCATTTTATGCAAAATTGGTGATCGGCTGTAATTTGCACGATTGATCAGATTTGCGAAATCAGATTTTACAGCAAATACAAATACTTCGACAAATTTTTGGGAGCGGTGAGCAACAGCTGCGCGTGCCTCTTTAGTCCCTCTTATTGTGTTTACATATTTATTTGTACTTTTAGATCAAATATTATTCAAATGAATTCATGATTTAGACTTAAAAAATGAATAATTCAATATTCCCAAAAATGTCAAAAAAGAAGAAGAAAAGCAGGAATTTACCATAAAATGTCCATGAAATTGCCAAAAATGTCAGAGAATTGAATAACAAAGGCAGAATAGGAAGTCTAAAAACAAAAGAAAGACAAAATCACCATAAAATATTTTTGGAAATGCCAAAACGTGGTTATTTAAAAAAAACAAAAAACATTCAAATGTAATTATAAAATGTCCAAAAACAAAAGAAGAAATTTTGAAAATTACCATGAAATGTCAGAAAATTGCTGGCAGAAAAAAATGTCAAAACCAATGAAGAAGAGAGGCAGAAAATGACCATAATGTGTCCATAAAATTGCCAAACATTTCAAAAATATGACAGAAAGGCAGACAAATCTAAAAATGTATGGAAAAACGAAGTATGAAAAATTAATTGAATAAATAAAATCCAAAAACGGAAGCCGAAAAGTAGAAGAAATTGAATGTCAAAGTATTGGATGCTGCATATTTTTGTGTTGTGGTGCAGCTCGAATGAGCTCTCAGTACATTAGACTAACAATAACACACCGCTTCCTTCATCACAATCTTCAAATGTATGTTGACTGCAGACACATTTGTGGTTATTTATTTGGCCTAAATTGTTCTTTTGACAGGAAAGGTTGCTGATCCCTGCACTAGATTGCGAGTGTGAACATGACCCAAAGTTGTCTTTTGATAGTGTCGGAAAACAAGTTCAGTAACACGAAAGGTCGCGCACATTTCACGACTTCTGAAAGCAAAGAAGCACCCGGTGCAAACTGCAAGTTTCAAGAGAACAGACTGAATACTTTGAATTTAAAAAAAAAGAAATGATACAAGATTCAAGCTTCTGCATAGCTTGAAGCAGTAACACAATTTGAGCTTGTTAAAAGATTTAGGTCTGAGTGCAAAACTCTGGTGGTAAATCCATTTATTTGGTCCACTTGTGCTTAGAAAGCAGGAGGAAGTGGACTTGATGCAAACAGACTTTTCAATTTGGACTGAGTGGACGAGGGAAATCTTCAGCAGTTCACATGCACTTCCCTTTATATTCTTCTTTCGTGTGATCACAGCTTGAGTTTAAAAAAAAAAAAAGTGTGTTGCCTTCCATTGATAAAGAAAGCAAGACTCCAAAGAAGACGTGGTGGTGCCGTTTACCAGTAATAATCTAATGAACAGTAAATATTGTCTCTGCCCTCCAACACAAATTCAAGCTGCATGCAGCAACCCCACAATTCCACTTTGTCGTACACTATTGGCTCATTAACCACAGCTCATGTAGTTGTCTGCATTATGCTAAGATCATTAGGGACTCCATGAACCTCTCTCGACTTCCTGTAATTGCACTGGATGCTCAGGAAAATCTTTTCGGTACCCCCTCGGAGGAACATTTGATGCAAGTTCTTTCAGCATTCTAATGTCATTCGATGATAGGAAAACATTCAAAAATGCAAGAATTTTGATACATTCAAATTCTACCTGCAACGTGAGGCAAGGAGACAAAATGGACAGCGTGAATTCTCTGCGCATTCACCTGACGTTTTTCCTCCCTCGTTGCGCTCAGCCGACCCACACAATACTCCCACTCACTAACCCTGCAATCCTGCTTGCGCAGACACATTTATATGACACGTTTTATTCAGTGTTTTTCCCTGTGTCTAAAGCTGCCGCTTACTGCGCTGTAAATCATTTGGCGTTCTTAGCAGAAAGCATAGAGTTCACATCTGCTTTCATCAGCCTCACAAATTTGTTGATTAAAATGTTTACACGAGCACACTTTAGGGGCTACTGCACACACGTCTTTTTCTGTGTTCGCCTCACGATTTCTTTTTCTTTCATTATCTGAATCCGGTTATTAAACTCACGTCACGTAAACAACGCAGTCTCCTTTTTTTCTACGTCATCCTTGTGGTACATTGTTGAGGCACGACTAATCAACATACAGTAGGCCTATGCTCAATCCCACTCTTGGACTGGTTCTCCTTCACCTACTAAAGATGAGAAGTCAGAAACGGAACATAAATCAACTAATTAATTGTTGTTGTTTTGTTTTTTTTGGGTGTTGTGTGTGTTATGTGCCCTATGTGTCTATTAACAAAGTATATTGTGCAAAACTAGTGCAGTGAATTAAGAGGAGCGACCAGCGGGGCCCTTCCGAACCGGGCGGGGGCAGGAGGCGCACCCGCCCACCGCACCCCCACACAACCCCCCACGGGACCCCGGCGGGTATATGGGAACAGCCCGGCTGTTGTCTATTGTAATCAAAACATTCAATGCCAAGGTTGTGTTATGTCATTTGATACATTTAAAAATTATATGTTTATTTAGATATTTTATATGGGTCTGTTGCGCTGTTCCTTTAAATCGCAAGCATTATGAAGAATAGTAATGAGCCAAAATCGCCAGCAGAGGGAAGCAGTGCACAATTTTAGATTGAAAATCCCCTTTGATTGCCAACTGTCCACTTTTCAACTAGTCCATATAACCCATGCACCACGTTAGAGTGAACTCCAATGACCTCCGCAAACATCCTAAAAGACTTCATGTCAAATCTGCACTCATTCTTCTTCTTTACATCAGCTATTACCCGCCTCACAAAGATACCCTTTCATCCTCCCACATCATCTCCCAAAGCTTCTCACAGCCAACAAGTTGACATACGGGCTCCCAATGTTTGATTAAGAGATGCGAAGGAACAGAGGAAGAAACATCATTTCATATCCTGTACAGGATCGAGTAGTCGCTGAGTGAGAAAGGAAAGAAAAGGAAGAAACTAATAGAATAGATTTTATCACTCACATGGTCTCATCGTTCTGAAACTCCAGCTTGCCAGACACTTCCTCGTAGTCCTCGCCAGCTTTGGCGGTGCCCTCCACAGTGTGATAAGGCACCGCGACCTTTCCCCTCGCTCCGGACGTCCGGTGAACTTTGACCTGCATGTTTCCGACGCTCTCGCTGACCCTGGTGGACTTGCTCTCGAACGTAAAGATGCCGGCGTGGTCGTCGTCGTAGATGGTCACCGTGGCGGTGTCGGCGCCGCCCAGGGCGGCTTTGGGCGGGATGTGCGAGGACATGCCCGCCATGCTGTTGCCGGACGAGATGGAACGCGGCTCCAGGACGGAGACCTCCGCTCGGTGCACGATGCGCGGGTTGCTGAGGCGCACGTAGAAGTGTTCGTCTTCTTCGAAAATGTCGTCGTCGATCACGCCGACGGTGAACTCTTTTGTGGTCTCGCCGGGCTTGAAGACCAAAGTGCCCTCGGCGAACTCGTAGTCGGACCCAGCGTTGGCGGTTCCATCCTCTGTGCGATAGTCAACCTGTTTGGGAGAAAGTATGAGCATCGATTGACCTTTTAGTGGCTGGAGTCATTAAAAACCCTGGAGAACCCACAGGGTCAAATTTGGCCCCTATAAATTCTGCTACTCAAATAACAAAGACCTTTTTTTTTTTTTTTTTACAAATTTAACTTCAAAAGTCCAGAGTGCCACTTCTGACCCCTGCATGGGGCCATCTAGTGGATGAATATTGCCCTTACATGAGCCAGAGTGGTGGTGACAAGATGGCTGGAAATCAATCCAAACAAAACCATCTTCTCAGCAAACCATCAGATGGTAAAATTGTGGTTTTTTTTGTTCATCTATTTCATATCATGTTGCAGAATGCCTAGGAGTATGTTTTATATATATATTTTGATAAATTAGCAACTCTGAGCTAGTTCAAAAAAAAGGGTTAAAATTGAAAAAACATATATTTTGGTGTTCGGTGAACTTATAGCAGTCATTTAATGTATAATTCATAATTTTCAAAAGAAGAAAAGGGTTCTTGGGTTCTCCAGGGTTAATAATGTTCAATTATTCATGATATCAAGTGAGGCCTTTAGTTTCTCACCTTCACCGTGCAGCCGGCTTCTCCTCCATGCCGACCGACGGAGAGCTTTAAGGAACCGCAGTTCTCAAAGCACTGGTAGTGGGAGGGGTCAAACTGCAGGTAGATGGTGTTGGGGTCCTCTTCTTGTCCACTCGCCTCGTGACAGCTCACCACTTTCCTCGCTTGGTCGGCGGCGTGCTTTTTCAGGATGTTCCCGGCGCCGATCATCATGCGCGTGGCTTGGATGCGGTAGAAGGCTCGGCTCTTCTGTTGTTGGACTAAGACTTGGTAGTTGGCCATTTCGATCAGCTGCTCCATGTCCTTCTCCGGGTGCCTCTGTTTCAGTTCTTTCAGGGTGCGAGCCATCTCCCTTCTAGCTTCCTCCTCTTGGTCCTGCTCCGCACTCGTCCCCCCACCTTCCTCCACCCCCTCCAGCATCCCATCCAGAGCCTCTTTGGGATGAGTGTGGGAGTTGACTCCCTGGCCGTCCATCTCCAAGTCCATTTTGGTGAACATGGCGTCCCCTTCGGATTCGATGATGATGCCGCGGTTCTTGTCAGCGCGGTAGCGTTTGTTGACGTACTTGTAGAAGAGCAGGCGGCGGTCCGCGATCCAAGCTTGCAGCACGCAGAGTGGGAAGAAGAGAAAGGTGAGGACCGCCTCCCAAACTTCAACCTCGCCCGGGGAGAAAACAGACAGGATGAGGTAGAGCCAAATGTAGGCAAAAATGCTCCAGGCGCCCGTCACAAAAAACACCCTCAGGTGCTTTATTTTGCGGGTCTCGTTTTCCGGCACTACATAGACACAGATGGCTATTATGATGAACATGTTGAATGCGGCGCTGCCCACGATGGTGCTCGGTCCCAGAGTTCCAGATTCAAAATTATGACCAACCACCTCAATGACGGACAGAAGGATTTCTGGCGCCGATGACCCTAAAGCCATTAAGGTCAAGTTGGACACGGTCTCGTTCCAAATGCGCACCGTCGTCGTCGTGGTCTCGCCGTTGGGCTTCTTGATGGTGATCTCTTTTTCCTGAGAGGTGATGACCTCAATGGACGACATGAAGCGGTCGGCGACGATGGACATGCCCAGGAACATGTATATGAGAGCCGCGAAGTAAACGATGGCTCGGGCCACCTTATCCCCGACCACGGGGTTTTGCGGATTCCACATAGGCAGCACCACCCCGTCAGAGCAGTTATCTTCACTGGTGCAGTTTCCTGGTGGGCCGCCGGCGTCTTCGTGGCTGGAGCTGCCTCGGGACACGTGGGTGACTCCCGGGAGCAGCAGCAGGAGGACGGAGACGTACACACAAGGGGCGAAAGATGGGGGCCGCTTTTGCAGAAACATGGTGGGGTGGTGATGTTTGTTTTTTCTTCGGAGTTCAATTCATGTGGTTTTGGTTAAGAGGAAACTCTGCAAGAAGATAAGTTGGGGGAAGATGGTGACTTTATGAACATCTCTTTCACCGTTCGTGGATTCGTACTCAAAAGCATTGGAAGAGAATTGCAATTCTCGTACCGACAGCTATTCCTGAAATAGCAGCTTCGTATTAACCGAGGCACTCATGCTCTTTTGTATGCAAATGATGTGGGATCCAATAGCTTGGCAGGTTTGGAAACCAGAAATAACGGCAGCTACTAATCGTTGAGTCATTGGCGTTGGCCTGCCCCGCTCCCACACATACTGTATAATGCGGTCATTTGTTTTGCGAAAGCAGCGGTGGAAATGTTGACCTTTGCACTTGCGGTACGAAGAGGAAAAGTGACTCAGGCAATAATGTACTGTTGGGTTGGATGGGATGCCAAAAATAAACCTTGGTAAGAAAAAAGACCGTCTGCATCTGTGATTGTGAACATGCCTTGGCCATTTTCCATAAGGGTTGGAATACTGGGGATTTAATAATACAGAGCAGTGTGTTTGTGGATAGAATGTATTTAAAGGACGGATTCCTGTTCTCTGTTTATTTTTTTGTTTGTTTTGCAAATTTTTGTAGTGATTGCCATTTCATCCAAGTGACCTATGAGGCAGGTGTGATTGAGCCCTATGGATTCTTCCAAGCTTTAAAGAAATAAAATATATAAAAAATTCAATCAAATCAAATATTTTTAATTAGATTGTTATGCTAATTAAAAGTAATTGCACTAATTGCAGTTTTTTTTTTTTTACCTCTTACCTTACTCCTCCTAAGTTTAGCCTAGCTGTAGTAAGACTGTAGTAAGGAGAGCTGATCATATGATTGTACTAATCTAAAACTACATGGTAACTTTGTGCAGTCACAATTGAGACGGTGCGAGGTGTGTGCAACTCAGTACTATCAATATCTGCAAACAGAAAGCTAGCGGAGTCGGAATTAAAAGGATTAGTGCTGGCTTTTCTTTTAAACATGGGCAATTGGCATAGCGTTGTAAATTCCACTTAGTTTTATGGTGTGTGGGTTTTTTTTTAGCTTTATAAGCTTGTAACTATTCCATCTTAGCGTTTTGTTTCATATTTTTTCATATTGACTATAGTCATGTCAACCCAAAAATGTTCCTACTAATCTAAACATGGTATTCTGACTAACTGGAATATAAATGAAACAGCAAAATTCACCTATTTTCATTCACCTCAGGGGGCAACCATTTTGTTACTGCCTGTCGACTGATCACGATTGCTCGGGGCTCAGGTAACGGCCAATTACAAACTACAGTTCACCTGTTTTCGGAGTTTGGTCATGTGATATTCGCAAGCTGAGCAGTGATTGGTTGTTACCTGAACCCTGCGCGTCATTTTCAGTGGAGAGCAAGTGGCAAAATGGCCGCCCCCCTGAGATTGATAAAAAAAAAAAATTGGTGGATTTTACTACTTAATTAGTTCATATTCCACAAATGCAATACTAATGAAAATGCTGCGTTCTGACTAGTGGGGGTGCAACCAACATATTGTCAAAAAAATTCTGGAGTTGACTCTACTCAAAATGGTGACATGATATAGGAAAAACTGAGATGAGCTTTGGATCTAAAATTGAGTTAAAAACTGTTACTCAGCAAAAATTGTGTTCCCGGTGTAAGAGCTATTCTTTTACTCCTACATTACTATGTCTCAAGATTTATGTTGTCGGTGTCGTTTTTAACATTGCCACTAAAGAGACTTTTTTTTAAAGACCGTCAGATGAGACTCATTTTCTTGGTATGTAGCCTACTTTAGTAATGGGTTTACTATACCACCATTTTTTGGAATATAAATACACCACTAAATGAGATCATTTCAGCCTTGAGATACCTCGGGGGGGAATGGGCTCCTCACATAAGAATAAATGCACTAGATTAGCTGTTTGAATAATGATTTCACTCTTTCATGGATGTCTTTTTACGTAAACCATTTAAAGTACATCAGAGGAAAACTTATTCACGCTGTCTTTCTTGGCAGAAAAATGGCCATTTGAACAGCTTGAGTGAATAATTCAGAGTAGAGAGCCAATGGAACCCAGAAGCTCCACATCAGCACCAATACGAACGGAGAGAGAAAACAGCACAGGAGGGAGGGGTGGGGGCAGTGGGGAGGGGGGTGTCATCTGATGCGCCTGATCAAAATTTTAAGACCTTCTCAAAAATAGGTTGCCTGCCTACAGCAGAGAGGATGTGACAATGCTTTAGCTACACCATGCGCTCTCATTGACATGCAGCGGGAGGGGCGGGTGGACGGGAGGGGGGGGGGGGGCTGGCACCCTCCACTCTGACCCGCCAGCTCACGTTCGACACCACCGTCACATTTCAAGGTGAAGCGGGTGCGCTTGCAGGAATCCGAGAGAGACGTTTGGTTTTGTGGCACCCAAACAGATTGCATTTGCACAAGAGCAACAACATTGCGCCGTCACACTGTTGCGCAGATGGTGTAACACATCAGCACCACGGACAGCAACCCTGACAAACGCTTGACTCTCTCGCCTGCGGATGTCTTGCAGCGTTTCATCTCTACTTTTAGAAAAAAAAAAAAGCCCATACAGACCATTTAATGCTTCAAAGGCTATAAGATTAATCATCCTGAAGAAGAAACAAGAATTGATGCTGCTTTTAAGGAAAAAAAAAACAAACTCTTCCCTGCCAATTTAAGTAATGGATTGCTGATATTACACTAAATATAATCTTGTCAAATTTAATGCAATTTCTTGTGCACAAATGTTGAGTGGGTGGTGTTTCTATGGAAATAGCAAACTCACCAACTGGTGGGATTACGGAGAAATGCTTCTGCTGTTTGCTCGATGGCACACCTTTAACGCCATTAACAGGTAGCAACAAGCCAATGTCATTATTCAAGGCGATTCACTCATTTTCACGAATTATCACATTATTTAGATTTTTTTTTTATATACTCTCGACTCTATCCAAAAGAGAAAACTGTCCCTGCTAGGATTTAACATGTATTCACCCGGCAAGTTAAATAAACATTAAAAGACAACACATGACTGGATGGATGAATTTTGTGATTTACTATTTTTATAAAAGCCAAAATTGCATTTAATTGTGTTAAACATATTTCCAAAAATAAATGTAAATAATTAGACAGCAATAATTAATTCAACACCTACTGAGATACATTTTTACACTGAGCTGGAGTTAAAACAACCCTAGTGGCAGTTGAAATTTAACACTAGTCAACATTTGTCAGTGTTGATTTTATGCCGCACTAGTGTTTAGTGTTCTAACACTCAAAACAAGTTGCTTTCATTAACACTAGAAATGTTAACATTAACTCATGAAAGGCCAGAATTGAAAAGACCAAACTTTAACACTCCCTTTTTTTTTTTTCCTGTGCAGTCTTGTTAGTGAGTAAAAATGACTTCAAACTCTTTTTGTTGAAATCGTATCTAAGGAGAAGGAAAATGGCGCTGACTTTGTAGAAAAGTGCAGGTGCGAAGACGGGGCTTAATTACATCCCTGCAGAGTTATTCTAACACTCGGTGATCAACTGCAAAATAACAATAATGTTAAAATCACATTTCAGGAGTTGAAATTAACTTCCCCAAATTTAACCCTAAAATTTTACCTGTCCAATTTTCTGCTGCGCACTAAATAATTACTATAATTAGGAATAACAATTATTTATTTCTATTTTATCTCTATGGGTAGGCTAATTAGGAAGTTGTTATTTTAAAGCATGAATTGCCTTTATTTAACATCAGAAGAGACATTTCGACTCACCTGCAGGCTCGGTGTTTGAAGTTGAATGCTTCAGAAGTGGAACGTACTTTGCATTTCTCTCTGCAGGGAAAAAATAAATAAAAAAAACTGGTTTATGATAAAATGCCTCGAGTTTCATCGCCATCATAAAAAGAGACAAGAGGGATTGAGATGATGTTTAGGAAGAAAGCGAATTGATTGATCTTACAGGTAGGGGGGTGGGGAAGGGGGTGTTCTAAGAGAACATTGCAGATGCAGGAGAAGAAAAGGAAAAAAAAGTCGATTATTAGCAGCAGTCTGTGCGTGAGGGGCTAATTGACGGCTCCATTTGATGCGCACAGCACAGCAGCGCCACGTGTGCTCACAGAAAGCCCCCAAAATCTCTAAGGAGCCTGCATGGGCTCCTCTTGCCTGCAGATGAGCAAAAGGAGGCAGCCGGAGTGGCGTCCACACAGCGAGCTGTTTGCTCCCCCAAATGATGTTCCCCGCTTGCGCTTATGTCTCGGAATTCCTTTTACATCAAACTTGACACCTCCGGATGACTTCTTCTTGTTGCTCCTCAAATCAGACCACAAATGTTTTTCTTTTTAAAAAAAAGAAAAATGATACAATAAAAAAATAAATACAACACACGCTCATTCATTCATCCGCAGCCCGATTGTCGGTGCGTAAAATAGAACCGACTCTCTTCTCTTTAGTCTCCGCGGAATGAGTCACAAATCCCGCTAAAGTGCCGTTACATGAAGGGGTTGCGGAGTGTTTCTTAATCCGACAAATGTTCAGAGAGTGGTTAAAAAAAAGGGGGGGGGGGGTGTAATGAGAATAGGCGTGAATGGATGGATGGTGATGAACCGAAAGCTGCACATCACACGGACCGGGGCAAGATGGATAACGAGCGAGTCGCTGCTGGTGCCGGCAGGCGAGAAAAAGAAGAGCGCGGTGTGATACGAAAATCAAATAATAAATAAATAAATAAATGCAAGTGTGGAGAGTCTTACTCTTGCGGGTGGGCAGCGTTGGCGCAAGAGGCGAGGAGCGAGAAGGAGGAGAAAACAGTAACACTGCAGTGGAGGAGACGAGGGAGGAGACGCCACACGCTCGATTCGGACCTTCTGACTGCGCATCAGGAGTCCACAGCCGACGACTCTTTTACTCCGGTTTGTTTTACATCGTCACTCATCGCCCGTCACCTGTTGTCGTCTCACAGCGAGACACACTCACTGGCCAGTTCATTAGGTACACCTGTGAAATCTAAAAAAAATAAATAAATAAAAAAAAAAGCCCTGTATCCAAAAGTCTGCCTTAACCCGTGGGCAGTATTTTATTTTGAAATGGCTTGGTCAGAACCAACAAAAAGCCCAAAAATGGTCACAATAACGCCTAGGGGTTAAAATAAGAACGATAACCGACAAACGCACGCAGCAAGTGGTGTAAAACTGCACTGCATTGAGTATTGAGAGCTGTTTCTTGTGATTTTATTCCCCAAACGAGGAAACAGAATTCTTCGAAACACTTGATACAAGCACAATTGTACACCGCAATCCACACATATGTATATCTATTAGTAACACTAGAGTGTTAGCCAACCATTTATAGGCTATCAGTTATAAATAAGATAAACGACTGTGTCACAGTTCTGAGTTTCAGGGTTCGACTCCAGACTTTCTTCTCAATCTCGTTGCCAATGTCGTGCCCACATGCGCCTACAGGCCCCAAGGACCACATGAGTAGCCCTGCTGGCCTGTTCTAAAAAGAGCTCAACCAGTGATGGGGTAATTGCGATTTCCCAGGAATGTTGTGTTGGCCATTAGAAAATGTGAACACCGGCAGATATTTATAGAAATAAAAATGTTATATATTGATATTTGATATGAAGCGATTACATTTTTTTTAATCGTAATTAATCACATGACTTCGCTAGTTAACTCACGGTTAATCATAAATTTTATATCTGTTCTAAATGTACAATAAAAAAAAAATCTAGGTTTTCATACTCTTATTAACAAAAGTGGAAAAAAAAAGTTAAACTAATAGAAATAGTTCAAATGATTTTTTTGACGTCTATAGTCGTCAATGGCAGTGAATGAGTTAACATAACATCCGTTGCAAATGTGCAAAATTATAAATTTAGGGCATAACGGTGAAATACTATATGTTGCTTCCACCCATGATCCAAATGCAAGCTCTTTTGCTTTGTGAAGACTAAATTGTCCATAGGTGTGAATGTGAATGGCAAGTGGCTTAAATAAGTGTGGGTGGGCTTATCATCTGGCATTTCTTCTTCTGTGGTTGCTACAAGCTGTTCCCTTTAATAACTGTCAGAAAGGAGCCTTGTTGTTAAGTGCAATAGTATGATTTAATAATGAGCAACAACAGCAAAGAGGCAGATGTGGTAACTATTAGGCACGCATGAGCTTGTTGGAATTGGATGTTGTTCTTTCACTTTTTTTTTATTCAGGGGTCATCATAGCAAATCATCCTCTCCTATCTTCTATTTCTTCTCTTTTAACTTCAACATATCGCGATTAGATGTCGATCACCTGCAGAGACACTCAATTTTCTCCCCCTTTCCATCTGGAATTTTTTTTAAATATAGTTATATGTAATATGGTGTCCTTTACAGTGATGCCGATTATGTTTATGTTAATAATTAAGCTTAATTGCCATTAATAGGTAAACAAATCCTTGGCAACAAAAGTGAGAACACCCCTTCCAGGAAACAGTTAGTCATTTTCCTTTCCCAGTGTGATGTAGCTCATTAGTGTTACAAGGAAATGACAAACCATGCTTAATTTGGACATTTTCCCGTAGGGGTGTACTCACTTTTGTTGCCAAGGGATTTTCACATTGTTGTATAAACTGACTGCTTTTCATTTTGTCAAAGTGTAATTTCTTCAGTGTTGTCCCATGAAAATATATAATCAAATATTCAATCATTTGCTTTGCTTTGGTTTTCAGCGAGGACCATCGTCTTAGCTTGATTCTATGTGACATCATCTTAAGAGATTTCTTACTGAATCCCAACATTTAAGTGCGCCATTGAGCACTAGGGGTGGGAATTTTTGCGTGAGCGATTCGATTCAGAATCGATTTTCGATTAAGAACGATTTTTGATTCACAATGATTTGACTGACAATAATTTTTGCTTCAATTTCAAGGAATTGTAATGATCTACTCCAGTCTGACTCGCTAATGCTAATTAGAGCGCTACTCGCTGCACTTTTATCACTGAAAAGAACGGCTCCACGCTGCAAAAAAAGCTACTTTTATTGGAATAACTTGATCGTGACTTTTTCCTTCTACTCTCTAATGTGGCTACAACTTAACAGTGTATCAGACCGCGTGGAACCACACTGCCCCTCAGTGGCCCAATTGGGTGCAACATGAACAGCGCTCCCAATAAAGGCACACACAAACAAAGGGAAAACAGTATATAATAATGTAAATAAAATCGATTTTGGGACATTTAAAATCGATTCTGAATCGTACTAAATGAGAATCGCGATTCTTATGAGAATCGATTTTTTGGCACACCCTTATTGAGTACATATCACAGGCATAAAAACGGAATAAAATATTACACTTGTGACGTTATCATTAACTAAAATATGTCACACCATGTTTAATAACATTAACACTTGATTTGATCCATGCTAGTTTATTGAGTAAAAAGAAAAAAAAGAAAAAGGTAATGTCTTTTCAGTGCAAATGACGTTTCAGCAACATCACTGACTTTGTTTCTGTTGCTATGGTAATATTTGCGCCACGGAACATCCATAGATGGGAGACATTTTTATCACTCTCGTCCAGTTGAGTTATTTGCTCGGCACATGCTCGGAAATGCTCGTTGCTGTGCATTTCATTGTCTATTGTGTTGCTTCAAGCATAACGCTGCCAGGGCAACCAATAAGGAGCAGTGTTCTTGTTGCTGCCATGAAGACAGACGCACAATTTTCAATTTGATGTCGTCTATCATTACCAGGCCATTACAACATGAAGTGCACTCACAATAATTAGACTTGCACAATGCAATTAGATCTAATACCAGATCCGTATTAGTCATGTTTATTTTTGTGGTTTGCATTAGTGGGAAACTATACCAAGGACTGGTTGGCGACCAATTACGGCACACATTATATCATTAGAATTTATTCAATATTGCAAACGTGTCAAATTGATGATAGAAAGACACACGTATGGGTCAAGTGTAATATCTCCGGGCTTGTTTGAGACTCACTTTAATTGCTATAAAGTACTCAAGAACATATAAAGCACAGGCTCAAAGGTCATGAGAAGTTTAATTGACTTTTCTTTGTGTATAAGCATATAGATGGTGCCGCTAACATCATATCGTTCCCCAAGGATGGCTACATTCCTCGCTGCAATATCTCACTAAATGCTGCACTTAGTCGCTCAATTCACAGAGCAACGCTTTCGGTCCCACCCAAACGACACGACTGAGGTTAATTGGTTTTCTGTCTGGTTTAGGACGGAGCTTTCCATCAAACCTGGCTGCAGATTGTCATCCGAATTAGCAATGCGGATGTTTTTCTATATATGTAGTCTTAATGGCATAATGGAAGCTGTTGTACATAAAGTTCCACAGCAGGTATTTAGAAACGGTGGTGAGTCATTTAATAATCAGTCCAGTTAGACACTTAATGAGTCCATCTGTTGCTGTTCCTCTCTCCAGCATGTCGCCATCTTGTGGATCGTTTAGTATCTGTCGCTCTTCATCTGCAGCATCAAACTGATGAGAACATTGCTGCGTGCTGCCCTTTTCCCGAGAGGATTAAACGTGTCAATCTCCAATTTATCATCATTACAAAAATAAATAATGCAGTAGATTCCACATTGATTATTGAAAGTACACATAGAGAAAATCTGAATTGTTTATGATATGTTCTAATCTATACGGTCTCACTAGTCTCACATTCTGATTAATAATACGTTTATCCAGCTCAGAGGCGGCCATTTTGCCACTTGCTGTCGCCTGAAAATGACATCACCACTCGCGCCGCACCTGTTTTCTGAGTTCGTGGGACATTTGCCAGCTGAGGCGTGATTGGTCGTTGCCTAACTTAGCTGAGCACTCAGCAACTGTGATGACAGTTTCAGTTGACAAGAAATGTCAAAATGGCCGCCGCCTGAGATATGTATAAAATCAAGTGGATTGTGCTGCTTCATTCATATTCCACAGATACAATATTAATCAGAATGCCGTGTTTAGACTAGTGGACTTAACATATTAAAGTAAACAGAATTTTTGGGTTGTCTTCTTTTGTTTTGTTTTACCACTTAAGTATTAATAGCCACAATGACCCCCAGATATCATTACTGCACTGCCTTTTTGCTTGAATAAAATAATTGTATTGTCCAGTCCTGACTTTAATAATTCACGTTTTCTCCATGAATTATTGAACGTCATAGGTTGTGAACATTTGTCATAATTTAGGTGGATAAATGATCTTTATCGTCCACATTTCAAAGAAACACAATTATTCATTAGAATCATAGTGCCCCAGCCCTACACCAAGTTTACATTTTCTATATTAGTTACCAACACCCTATTTCTACCGCTAGAGGGCAGACTAGAGCCATTTATGGATCATCTGCTGTAATCGTTTATTTAAACATATATTTTGCTGTATATCTGACTGTTTTCTGTTCTTCAAAGCATCAACTGCCAAAATATTCAGATTAAAAATAAAAAATTTTAAAATAAATTAAAAATTAAAAATACAATTAAAAATAAATTTAAAATTAAAAATACAATTAAAAATAATATAGGCTATTTTCACAGGGCAAATATAGACAGACATATATGTAACATCCATGTTTTTGGGATGTGGGAGTACAACAGGAAGGCTGCAGTCAAGATTGAAAACAGGAGGCGTTTTAACCATTGCGCCACCGTGCTGTCAACTCAATCAAATGATTTGTTCAAATGAAATTAAAAAGCACAAACTCCTGGAAACCAGAGGAAAAATCAGTTCATTCTGGAAAGTTGTTCTTTATGATTAATGAGTTGTATCATGTTTTATTGTTAACTGCAAAGTATTTGTGTAGGGCAGGAGGGGAGTCGCTAATCATAGTTATTACTCCTGAGAGTTATAGAAATATGTGGAGTAATGGCCCTTTGTCAGCCTGACCACCGGTCAATTACAAAAGAGTGATTGGTTTTGATATAGCTCAACAATAGTTCCATGCTAAAGCCAGATTGGATGGTCTGAACGCCATGTAACCTCCTTAAAGTTTTCGTAGGAGGTCAAAGGTGATGAAGTAGGGAAAGAATGGGCATCATGAAAATAGTCTGAATAATCTGAGATTGTGGGTTAAAATTCTCAGATAGACTGTGTGGAATTTGTATGTTCTCCCCTTTTAGAATTTGCAGCGCTGTTGAATTCAGATTAGTCTCCTCCATACATACTGGGTTTTCGTGATGCAGATGTAGAACTACATCAAATTGTATTAAACACAATGTATGGCAAAAAAATAGGCTGCTATACAGTATTTTTATATGCCTTGGCACTGAGTTCTGCTTTTGCACTTTTGACACTTGACATTTAATATTTGGGACATACAGGAAGTGTATTTTGGGTCCTTTCACTTTAAACTGAGTAAAAACACTTAAGATGTAGAGTGATGTGAAATGAGACACTTCCCCTTTGAGGTTGGGGGCACCAATAAGTGCCTACAGCTGCTTGGTCGTGCTATGTTATTCCATACAATGATTGCTGGTCTTTTTTTTTCTAGTCTTCAATCATTTCCATCTTTCACATCACAACAGGAAATGCTTATAACGAGACAAAATTGTAATGAAGCTGAGATGGACCTTTAACGACCGCACCGTTCATCTATGACACTTTTGGAATGTGAGGTTGGAAATAAGGAGAATTACAGAACGGCGGATTGAAATAATTGGTGAATGGGTACAATAGAGTTGCAGACAAAAGGGAAAAAACATTTTCTGGTTGCCCTGCCCCCTCATCAGCCTCTGGGGAACAGGCGATTATGGAAATGTATAAATGAGAGAGGCGATTATGGAAATGTATAAATGAGAGAGAGAGAGAGGGGGAGGAGAGAGAGAGAGAGAGAGAGAGAGAGAGAGAGAGAGAGAGGAGAGAGAGAGAGAGAGAGGGAAAACCGGGTGACGCGATTGGCTGCTCCTTCCAATATTGAGCATAATAGAAATACATCTCTCCCAGTCAAAGGAAGCAGACGGGCAGAAGAGTCAGAAAATAAAGAAACACGCTCTGCGTTTTTTTTTCTATCATAGATTTTTTTTTTTTTAAGACAGAGAGGACAGGGAGAACAAAAGAACGATGTGGAAAATGGTATTTTTGAAGTCCAAATCCTTTTGTTGACATGTTTTCTTAAGAATTTAACCAGACAGCCGAGCCTCTTTTAAATGTTGATGAGTGGAGATGGTTTAGGGATGAGAGACGAGAGTTGTGACATGCTGTCGACCCAAATTGACCAAGACGCGGACCGAGTGGAATGTTCTGTTCTGTGGCAGATACGTCATCAGCCAGAAACAGGTACTCGCCGCTCAATACTCTGACATCAGTCCACAATGTTACTCCACTGTCCTTCTACTGACGATTTACTTAGATTTGCTTCTAATCATTTCCGCCTAAAACTCTTATTTTCTATAAGCCTTGCAATGATCCATTCATCGACTCTTCACGCTTTCAACTTAAGGAAGACATCAAGAGACCGCTTGTGTAACAAGGCAACAGTTGGGCAGAACACTTCGCTCGTGTTTTACTAATAAGCAACAATTGGACTGAAAGCCATAAAAGAAAAATGCTTAAGCATCTTTGACAATAATTCTCAAAAATATTTCTGCTGTCATTTGTTGGTCAGTGGGAATATAAAGTATGTGATGAATGTTCATATTGCTATGTCCAAACTTTTCCTTCCGAGGGCCACATACAGAAAAAATTGAAGGACGCAAGGGCCATTTTGATTTTTTTTTGTTTACTTTAATTGATCACACTAAAATCAGACAGTCAAGCAATTGTATATTGTGTATATATTGCAGTGTTTTTGAAAAAACGCAACATGAACAGCTATCTATAAGACAAATATTTAAGAATTTTACCAAATTTGGGGGTGTTCCGAGACCCTGTAACCCACTCCAAAATATCTGCCCCTGCACTGAACACAACAGCTAAATCCCATCCCTGTATTCAGAACCAAAACAGGATCAATACAGGAATGTCATGAACTGACCATTTAAAGAGCAGTTAGAGTTGTAACGATAACGCAGCACATCTGTTAAAAAAAAGTCAGATTGATTTCCATTTGTGCAGTTCTAACATCCTCTGATGGCTAGTTTTTTCTTTTGTGCAGTTGAATTTTCACAAGGCATGTTTTGGCCTTTCTATGTTTAAAATGTCCGCTAATGGTCAGATGAAAGTCAATATTAAGTCTTATTAGATTGTGGGTTGTTTATATGCATTGCTCTTATGTAGAAAAGCACAATCTTGTGTTGTTGTTTTTTTTAGTATGAGGTCATTTGTTTGCAATATTGTAACCTTTTTTAGAACGCCAAACTCCCCACAATATCGCCATAATTATCATACCATGAGCTTCATATCGTGATAATATCATATCGTGATGTTTGGATATTGTTACATCATTAGTGTGATATGCTCACAATTCTGTTCTTGGAAGTAGAGGAATCCATTATTGCTTGTAAAAAGAAATAAATAATAAATAAATAAAGAGATATGTTGTTAGTTGTTTAATTGTAATGAGCTCATTTGCACCTTTGTATATTTTAAAAGGCTTTACAGTATATAAAACTTTTTTTTTAGTAGCAAACGTCCTTTTTGTAGTATTTGTCGCGGACCGCTTAAATACGGACAACGGGCCGCAATTGGCCCCCGGGCCACAGTTTGAACACCTTTCTAAACTGCACGACACTGAAACTAGAACTTATTCTTAATTACAGCTGAAACTGAGTGCTCGATCCAGAGCTGCACCTGAGAGGCTCAAAGCGAGAAAGACAAATCTCCCCAGGGAGAAGAAGGCTGCAGGAAGCCACAGACCGAGAGAGACAAAGGGGGTCTTCCCTTTATCTCTCTCGACCCGTCTCGTCGTCAGGCTGGCTGGCACCGCCATGGCGTTCACCTTTGCGGCCTTCTGCTACATGCTCACCTTGGTGCTGTGCGCCGCCCTCATCTTCTTTGTCATCTGGCAGGTGAGAACAGCGCTTAAAAGTGGATTCACGCGGGGGGTCGGACAGCAAACCTTTGCACAAGTCAGACAAACACATCCGCCCACACGTAGTTGTACAAGCGCAACACAGCAGAGGCACCTCCAGAAGCGATCAGGTGCACATGTGTATGTCACAGCTGGGATGAATGTAAGTAATGATGTCACTTTGTAGCTGAAGACAAGCTCTTTGGAAAGTAATTGCGTGTGTATGTCACTGTCAGGTGCTTTTAAATGGCCTGTGAAAAAGCATCATGTGGCACATTGTTCTTGTGCATGGCAAACAGCGGAACAAGAGGATATAATGACTCGATTG